>NC_052340.1:30177994-30383890 GCF_016432855.1 Salvelinus namaycush | reverse complement strand
CGTTCTCTAACCCAGTGTTGGTCTCTAACCCAGTGTGTTGGTCTGTGTCTCTAACCCAGTGTGTTGGTCTGTGTCTCCAACCCAGTGTGTCAGTATGTGTCTCTAACCCAGAGTGTCGTTCTGTGTCTTTAACCCTGTGTGTGGTCTGTCTGTGTCCTAAAACATGTGTGTTGGTCTGTGTCTATAACCTGTGTGTTGGTCTGTGTCTCTAAAACAGTGGGTTGGTCTGTCTTCGACCAGTGTGTTGGTCTGTGTATATAACCCTGTGTGTTGGGTATGCTAATCTGTGTGTTCCCCCAAGAGGACACTAGGAGTCAGGAGACACAGGTCAGAGGGCCCCAGTGTCTGGAACCATTCACAGCTGTAAACAGAACGTGAGAAAGCCTTGTGTGGTTTCCCCCGTCATAGACAAACACACACACACACACACACACACACACACACACACACACACACACACACACACACACACACACACACCGCTCACAGTGTGTAGTTTCCTCTGTGACACCAGGCTGCATGTGTCCCACATCAACTTCCTCTCTCTCTACTTTATCTAACATGCACACAAACAAAGACTCTCACACCCACCAGCTGGTTTTATTGTTTGTTGTTTGTGCCCTTTGCTCCATTCAAAGTTGGAGCCCAGTTTTGGAACTCACTGATGGCTTTGATAACGAAGTGTCCTGGGTTTTAGTGGGACAAACTCTCCCTACAGTCACCATGTCAATAAGAAACAGATAGTCCTGTCACAGACACAGACACACACACATAAACAGAGACACAGACACACACAAACACACACACAGAGACACAGACACACACACACAGAGACACAGACACAAACATACAGAGACACAGACACACACACATAAACAGAGACACAGACACACACAGAGACACACACACACACACACACACACACACACACACACACACACACACACACACACACACACACACACACACACACAGACACAGACACAGACACATACACAGACACACACATAGACAGAGACACAGACACACACACACAAACACACAGAGACACACAGAGACACACAAACACACAGAGACACAGAAATACACACATAGACACAGACACAGACACACACACACACACACACACACACACACAGACACAGACACACCCACACATAGACAGAGACACAGACACACACACATAGACAGAGACACAGACACAGACACACACACACACACACACACACACACACACACACACACACACACACACACACACACACAAACACACAGAGACACAGACACACACACACACACACACAGACACACACACACACACACACACACACACACACACACACACACACACACACACACACACACACACACACACACACACACACACACACACACACACACACACACACACACAGACACACACACACACACACACAGACACACACAGACACACACAGACACACAGACACACACACACACCCAGAGACACAGACACACACACAAACACACAGAGACACAGACACACACACACCCAGAGACAGAGACAGAGACAGAGACAGAGACAGAGACAGAGACAGAGACAGAGACAGAGACAGAGACAGAGACACAGACAGACAGACAGACAGACAGACAGACAGACAGACAGACAGACAGACAGACAGACAGACAGACAGACAGACAGACAGACAGACAGACAGACATGGTGCCATCTTTAAGACATTATAGCATCAGTCCCATCATCTCCTGCAGAGTGGAATCTGAGATCCGAGGACAACTAACTGGACAACTGAATAACTTAGTGGTTCCTCTCCTTCTCTCTTTATCATTCTCTTTGGGAGTGATGAGGTCACTGTTTTCCATGCCCACAGGCAGCGAGGAGGGTCGCGCATTCCCATTCTATTGTTTACTGTAACACTGAATACACTGTATGTTTCATATTGACCAGATTATTCCCCAATACACCACAGTATATTCTGAATGCTTTACTAGTTACTGAATCTGTGAGCATCTTTACAGAATTGATTGCATTTAGACCTATCTAAGACATCATCTAGCTTAAACCTCTAATATTGAAATGGTTGGTATGGGACTTGGTCTTGTTTTCATGCCCAGGACACGGAGTCTCTGCTGGGCAGATAGAGAAGAGACACTGGCTGATGTCACTCCCTCCATGTGTTATCTCTGTGCTCACAAAGCTCCTCAGAACTGGACCTCCTGACAGAGAGGTGTCAGGGATCTGCTGTCTGGGCCTGGGACCAACGCCCCATATTAAGACTGCAGACAGACACAGTGTAAAGCAATGTGCTTTGGCCACATACATACAGATCCCGAACTTATTGCCTCCTCCTTCTGTCCCTATCTCTGCCTCTCCACCTCCCCCTGTTCTACCATCTCATACATCCTACTCACCTCCCCCTGTTCTACCATCTCATACATCCTACTCACCTCCCCCTGTTCTACCATCTCATACATCCTACTCACCTCCCCCTGTTCTACCATCTCATACATCCTACTCAACTCCCCCTGTTCTAACATCTCATACATCCTACTCAACTCCCCCTGTTCTAACATCTCATACATCCTATTCAACTCCCCCTGTTCTACCATCTCATACATCCTACTCACCTCCCCCTGTTCTACCATCTCATACATCCTACTCACCTCTCCCTGTTCTACCATCTCATACATCCTACTCACCTCCCCCTGTTCTACCATCTCATACATCCTACTCACCTCCCCCTGTTCTACCATCTCATACATCCTACTCACCTCCCCCTGTTCTACCATCTCATACATCCTACTCACCTCCCCCTGTTCTACCATCTCATACATCCTACTCACCTCCCCCTGTTCTACCATCTCATACATCCTACTCAACTCCCCCTGTTCTACCATCTCATACATCCTACTCACCTCCCCCTGTTCTACCATCTCATACATCCTACTCACCTCCCCCTGTTCTACCATCTCATACATCCTACTCACCTCCCCCTGTTCTACCATCTCATACATCCTACTCAACTCCCCCTGTTCTACCATCTCATACATCCTACTCACCTCCCCCTGTTCTACCATCTCATACATCCTACTCACCTCCCCCTGTTCTACCATCTCATACATCCTACTCACCTCCCCCTGTTCTACCATCTCATACATCCTACTCAACTCCCCCTGTTCTACCATCTCATACATCCTACTCAACTCCCCCTGTTCTACCATCTCATACATCCTGCTCACCTCCCCCTGTTCTACCATCTCATACATCCTGCTCACCTCCCCCTGTTCTACCATCTCATACATCCTACTCAACTCCCCCTGTTCTACCATCTCATACATCCTACTCACCTCTCCCTGTTCTACCATCTCATACATCCTACTCACCTCCCCCTGTTCTACCATCTCATACATGCTACTCACCTCCCCCTGTTCTACCATCTCTTACATCCTACTCACCTCCCCCTGTTCTACCATCTCATACATCCTACTCACCTCCCCCTGTTCTACCATCTCATACATCCTATTCACCTCCCCCTGTTCTACCATCTCATACATCCTACTCACCTCCCCCTGTTCTACCATCTCATACATCCTACTAACCTCCCCCTGTTCTACCATCTCATACATCCTACTCAACTCCCCCTGTTCTACCATCTCATACATCCTGCTCACCTCCCCCTGTTCTACCATCTCATACATCCTACTCACCTCCCCCTGTTCTACCATCTCATACATCCTACTCAACTCCCCCTGTTCTACCATCTCATACATCCTACTCAACTCCCCCTGTTCTACCATCTCATACATCCTACTCAACTCCCCCTGTTCTACCATCTCATACATCCTACTCACCTCCCCCTGTTCTACCATCTCATACATCCTACTCACCTCCCCCTGTTCTACCATCTCATACATCCTGCTCACCTCCCCCTGTTCTACCATCTCATACATCCTACTCACCTCCCCCTGTTCTACCATCTCATACATCCTACTCAACTCCCCCTGTTCTACCATCTCATACATCCTACTCACCTCCCCCTGTTCTACCATCTCATACATCCTACTCAACTCCCCCTGTTCTACCATCTCATACATCCTACTCACCTCCCCCTGTTCTACCATCTCTTACATCCTACTCACCTCCCCCTGTTCTACCATCTCATACATCCTACTCACCTCCCCCTGTTCTACCATCTCATACATCCTACTCACCTCCCCCTGTTCTACCATCTCATACATCCTACTCAACTCCCCCTGTTCTACCATCTCATACATCCTACTCAACTCCCCCTGTTCTAACATCTCATACATCCTACTCAACTCCCCCTGTTCTACCATCTCATACATCCTACTCACCTCCCCCTGTTCTACCATCTCATACATCCTACTCACCTCCCCCTGTTCTACCATCTCATACATCCTACTCACCTCCCCCTGTTCTACCATCTCATACATCCTACTCAACTCCCCCTGTTCTACCATCTCATACATCCTACTCACCTCCCCCTGTTCTACCATCTCATACATCCTACTCACCTCCCCCTGTTCTACCATCTCATACATCCTACTCAACTCCCCCTGTTCTACCATCTCATACATCCTACTCACCTCCCCCTGTTCTACCATCTCATACATCCTATTCAACTCCCCCTCTTTATTTCTCTCTTTTTCTGCTTCTGCTTACCATTTCTCAATTCCTCCCATCTTTTTTCTCTCTCTCTCTCTCTCTCTCTCTCTCTCTCTCTCTCTCTCTCTCTCTCTCTCTCTCTCTCTCTCTCTCTCTCTCTCTCTCTCTCTCTCTCTCTCTCTCTCTCTCTCTCTCTCTCTCTCTCTCTCTCTCTCTCTCTCTCTCTCTCTCTCTCTCTCTCTCTCTCTCTCTCTCTCTGTGCTACAGGAGATTATGGATCGTATCTATAAGAATGTGATGACCAAGGTGGAGGAGATGAGCAGTGCTCAGAGGACTCTGTTCACTCTGGCCTACAACTACAAGCTGGAGCAGCTCTCCCAGGGACGCAGCACGCCACTGTGTGACAAGTACGTCAGTCAACTACAGTACACACACACACACACATCCTTACATATACACACTATATCGATTACACACACAAAACCTGATACAAGGTTGAGGCACAGTTCAACCAGGAAGTGTAAACATGAATTAACTGATCTCCTCCCCCTCCCCTCTCCTCCCTCCAGCTTAGTGTTTAAGAAGGTTCGGTCCCTCCTGGGGGGGAAGACCAGGGTGCTGCTGTCGGGTGGGGCACCCCTCTCTGCCGCCACCCAGCGCTTCATTAATGTCTGCTTCTGTTGCCCCGTGGGCCAGGGCTATGGCCTCACCGAGACCTGCGGAGCTGGAACCATCAGCGAGAGTGAGGGAGTGTGAGAGAGTGTGAGAGAGAGTGTGAGAGTGTGTGAGAGAGAGAGGGGTAGGAGGGAGGAAAGGAGGGATTTTTGGGATACAGAGGGATGGAGCTGAAGAGAAAGTAAATGGGAGACAGCATTGAAATATCCATTAGTTCTCCCCAATGCAGTAAAAGACTGCAGCCAGCAGTGATCCATTGCTCAGCATTAATGTTAACTGTGGTCCAATGAGAAAGTGCTGTCATCCCTCAGGGATGGGAGTGAGAGCACGGCCTTGGCGGGGTTACCATGGTTTGATCAGGTTGCCACGGTAACGGATGGGGCGCATTCAGCATAACAGTGCCGCTGTGTATTATACCGTGGTGAGTCAATGCAGCTTGTGATGGTAATGTGTGTGTGTTCCAGTGTGGGACTACAGTACAGGGCGAGTTGGAGGACCACTCGTTTGTTCTGAAATCAAGCTCAAGGATTGGGTGGAGGGTGAGTGACACAGACAGACAGGGAGGAGGACCCTTGGGTCTCTTTATCCACACACACACACACACACACACACACACACACACACACACACACACACACACACACACACACACACACACACACACACACACACACACACACACACACACACACACACACACACACACACACACACACACACTTATGAAAACAATGTCATATAGTTTACCAATCCATCCCACATAATTTACACACATGCCCTAGTCGGTGTGAGAGATGGACAGTGTTTAAGGAGAAAGATCACCCTCTCATATTTGAACTGCATTCACCATGATCTTGTAAGGAAGTCATTCAGAACACAACTCTTTCCTCTGTACAGTTTTCCATCATACAGTGTCGTAAGAAAGTATTCACTCCTCTTGACTTTTTCCAAATGTTCTTGTTACAAGATGGGATTCAAATGTATTTATCCGTCACTGTGTGTCAACGATCTACAAAGTACTACTCTGTAATGTCAAAGTAGAAGAAAAATTCTAACATTTGTCAAATTAAATTCTGAAAAATAAATCCCTAATATACCTTGATTACATAAATATTCAAACCCCTGAGTCAATACTTGTTAGAATCACATTTGGCAGTGATTACAGCTGTGAGTCTTTCTGGGTAAGTCTCTAAGAGCTTTGCACACCTGGACTGTACAATATTTGCACATTATTCTTTTCAACATCCTTCAAGCTCTTTCAAATTGGTTGTTGATCATTGCTAGACAGCCATTTTCAATTCTTACCATAGATTGTCAAGCCGATTTAAGTCAAAACTGTAACTATTTTTGGCATTGTTTTAGGTTATTGTCCTGCTGAAAGGGGAATTTGTCGGGCCTCCCGAGTGGCGCAGCGGTCTAAGGCACTGCATCGCAATGCTAGAGGTGTCACTACAGACCCCGGTTCGATCCTGGGCTGTATCACAACCGGACGTGATCAGGAGTCCCATAGGGCGGTGCACAATTGGCCCAGCGTCGTCTGGGTTAGGGGAGGGTTTGTCCGGGGGGGATTTATTTGGGTCATCGTGCGCTAGTGACTCGGTCGTCTGGGTTAGGGGAGGGTTTGTCCGGGGGGATTTACTTGGGTCATCGTGCTCTAGTGACTCGGTCGTCTGGGTTAGGGGAGGGTTTGTCCGGGGGGGATTTACTTGGGTCATCGTGCTCTAGTGACTCGGTCGTCTGGGTTAGGGGAGGGTTTGTCCGGGGGGGATTTACTTGGGTCATCGTGCTCTAGTGACTCGGTCGTCTGGGTTAGGGGAGGGTTTGTCCGGGGGGGATTTACTTGGGTCATCGTGCTCTAGTGACTCGGTCGTCTGGGTTAGGGGAGGGTTTGTCCGGGGGGGATTTACTTGGGTCATCGTGCTCTAGTGACTCGGTCGTCTGGGTTAGGGGAGGGTTTGTCCGGGGGGGATTTACTTGGGTCATCGTGCTCTAGTGACTCGGTCGTCTGGGTTAGGGGAGGGTTTGTCCGGGGGGGATTTACTTGGGTCATCGTGCTCTAGTGACTCGGTCGTCTGGGTTAGGGGAGGGTTTGTCCGGGGGGGATTTACTTGGGTCATCGTGCTCTAGTGACTCGGTCGTCTGGGTTAGGGGAGGGTTTGTCCGGGGGGGATTTACTTGGGTCATCGTGCTCTAGTGACTCGGTCATCAGGTGAACAGCGTTTCCTCCGACTGGCTTCCGAGTTAAGCGGGTGGGTGTTAAGAAGCGCGGTTTGGCGGGTCATGTTTCGGAGGATGCAAGACTCGACCTTTGCCTCCCGAACCCGTTGGGGAGTTGCAGCGATGAGATAAGGTTGAAATTGGGAAGAAAAAGGGGGTAAAATGCTAAAAAATAAAGTGAATTTGTCTCCCAGCGTCTGGTGAAAAGCAGACTGAACCAGATTTCCCTCTAGGATTTTGCCTGTGCTTAGCTCTACTACGTTTCTTTTAATCCTAAAAAAGTCACTAGCCCTTGCCAATGACAAGCATACCCATAACATGATGCAGCCACCACCATGCTTGAAAATATGAAGAATGGTACTCAGGGATGTGTTGTGTTGGATTTGCCCCAAACATAATGCGTTGTATTCAGGACATAAAGTTCATTTCTTTGCCACATTATTACTTAATTGCTTTGCTACTGCTCTGTCCTCCAGGTGGCTACCACATCACAGACACGCCCACCCCACGAGGTGAGATTCTGATTGGCGGGCCCAATGTTACCATGGGTTACTACAAGAACGAGTCCAAGAACCAGGACTTCTTTGTGGATGAAAACGGCCAGCGCTGGTTCTGTACGGGAGACATAGGAGAGGTCCATCCTGATGGATGCCTCAAGATCATTGGTGAGAAGCAGGGCTAACACCTCTTTTGAATGACTTGATTCTCAGTGTCCCCTTTCACCATGGTTATGCACCCAAGTTCATATTTGCTAAGATAAGCATTTACATTTGGGCATGTCCATCAAATGAGGCTGGTGGGAGGAGCTGTAGGATGATGGGCTCATTGAATGGTTGAAATGGAATCAATGGAGCAGAGTCAAACATTGTTTCCATGTTTGATGTGCTTGGTACCACTTCACTGATTGCATTCCAGCCATAACAATGAGCCTGTCATCCTATAGCTCCTCCCACCAGCCTCCTCTGATATCCATGTACAGTAGTATGTAAAGAAAACTCCCTGATACTGCCTACACCAGCACACCACATCAACATCATCCCAAAACCACTGAATCCCTTCTTCAAAACCCATGCCCCTACGTTCATCTATCAGTCTGGCAGAGCAGCTCCCAAGAACAACTGTTTCCCAATTCCACCTCACTTCTGAGAATTCATCTTGAGCCATGTTTACTTTGACATAAATCCTACAGCTCTCTGTTGTCTACATCTGTCTGTAAAGAATTGCAGTGCAGTGGAAAACGTGCTGTTTCTCCTCCAGTTCTCCTCAGTGTGTCCCTGTGTCTACAGATCGTAAGAAGGACCTGGTTAAGCTCCAGGCAGGAGAGTATGTGTCTCTGGGGAAGGTGGAGGCCATGCTGAAGAACTGCCCCCTTATAGACAACATCTGTGCCTACGCCAACAGGTGTGTGTGTGTGTGTGTGTGTGTGTGTGTGTGTGTGTGTGTGTGTGTGTGTGTGTGTGTGTGTGTGTGTGTGTGTGTGTGTGTCTGTGCGTGCGTGCGTGCGCGCGTGCGTGCGTGCGTGCATGTGCGTGCTCGTGAGTCTGTGTTTTTGTTTGACAATCCTTGTGGCAGTGGAGGCTGCTGAGGGGAGGACGGCTCATAATAATGGCTGGAACGGAGTGAATAGAATGGCATCAAGCCATGTGTTTGATGTATTTGATACCATTCCACCTATTCTGCTCCAGCTATTACCACGAACCCTTCCTTCCCAATTAAGATGCCATCAACCTACTGTGCCTTGTGGGTACCAAAAGTCCTCACAAGGATAGTAAAACAAGGAAAATTCGGACAAGTGGGGACATTTTTCCGCTCCCCACGAGGAGAAATGCTATTTTAGGCTTAGGGGTTAAGGTTAGGGTTAAGTTTAGGGTTAGGGAAAATAGGATTTTGGATGGGAATCAATTCTTTGGTCCCCACGAGGATAGCTATGCAAAACCGTGTGTGTGTGAATCAGTCTATGTAAAAAAACAGAGACATGGCGGTGTCTTCTTAACCGTTATCTCTCTTCAGCGATGAGATGTACGTGATTGGCTTTGTGGTGCCCAATCAGAAGCATCTGCTTTTGCTGGCGGAGCAGTATCTTATCCGGGGCTCATGGGAGGAGCTGTGTGACAACGCTGCCATGGAGGAGGTGGTCCTGCAGGTCATCACCGAGGCCGCCCTATCAGGTGAGAGGTCAAAGGTCATCAGACCTTGGAGAGAGGAGAGGGAAGTTATAGATAGATGGTAGTGGTAGTAGTATATACAGGTTATAGGGAGTCAGGTTGAAGCTCTACTTTTGTCATCCATTCCTTTTGGTGGTTGCTTTGGTTTCATCTCTGACTGGAGTTGTGATGCAATTCCTCTTCTTGTTTGTCTGTGCAGCCCAGCTGGAGCGGTTTGAGATCCCCCGTAAGATCCGTCTGAGCCCCGACCCCTGGACCCCCGAGACGGGCCTGGTGACCGAAGCCTTCAAGCTCAAACGCCAGCAGCTGAAAAGCAAGTACCAGGACGACATCGAGAGAATGTACGGCGGGAAGTAGGACCAGACCAGACCAGAACCTCTCCAAGCACAGAGCCAGCATCTGCCTCAAGCCGCCCAGCTCCTTGCTCCATCCTCTTATCCCCACCCGACCCCCAACCCCCATCCTGGACGAGCCACCAGAAGCACTCAAATTACTTGAATCTACTTTGTTCTCCTGAGACCAAAAAAGATAGACAGAGAGAGATAGAGAGAGAGAGACAGATAGAGAGAGAGAGACAGATTGAGAGAGAGAGACAGATTGAGAGAGATAGAGAGAGAGACAGATTGAGAGAGATAGAGGGAGAGAGACAGATTGAGAGAGAGAGACAGATTGAGAGAGAGAGAGAGAGACAGATTGAGAGAGATAGAGAGAGACAGATTGAGAGAGATAGAGGGAGAGAGACAGATTGAGAGAGATAGAGGGAGAGAGACAGATTGAGAGATAGAGGGAGAGAAATAGAAACATCAAAGAGAGGAGGCTGTGTTGTTGCAATATTTCCCCTTCACTGTTCCTTTATTCGATAAAATGGCTTTGCTTAAAAATGTGAATCAATAGACAATAGCCTAGCCCTGAAGACTGTTGGAGAGAAGGATTAGCTAGGGGAGAGTAAGTAAGGAGTGTTGTTGGAACACCCTCAAACAGTACCTCCATGTTCATTCCACTTCTTGCCCTCTTTGGAGATGATTTCCCTCAAGATGTGAGTTATGAGACAGGACAGGTAGGTCATGTTGCCTGTTGAGCTCATGTCTGTCTGAGTGTTGTCGACCGTTATTGAAGCACAAACTCAGGTTGATTGGAAAACTTTCCGTTTTAACCCCAATGCCCTTCTGTCTGAGGGCATCAGGAATGCTAAGCCATGAGAGCCTGTAGAGAGCAAGTACCATTAACATTTAGGTTAATAGCTGTTGTTTGATTATTTGTTTTTCTCCTTTAATTCCGTGATTCTGTTCACATTAGTATAGAGTCCTCATTGGCTAATTCTCTGTCCAAGTTCCAAATCCATGGCTGCTCACTGGCTGCTCACTGCTCACTGCTCACTGGCTGCTCACTGGCTTCTCAGCTCTATTCCTGAATCCAGTTTTTTTCACTGCTTATTCTATTGTTTATTTCAGAACCTAGTTCTGCCCGGAGACTAGTCTTACTTCCTGCAGGACAGGAAGAAACTACCTGTCAGTGTTTATTTTTGTTGTGTTTGGTTGATGCTGTTTTTTCTGCTTAGTGAGGCTTTAGTACGATGATATATATTAGATGCCCATCTGGCCATCCAATCCTACAAGCATCCAGTCAACAGGAGGTTCAGAGAGACTAAGATAAGATAATTACTTTATTATCCCCATGGGGAAATTTTGGTTGCGGCTAGGGCAGTGAAATGATGAGTCTCTTCCGCCAGAAGAAAAACAGAACATTTTGAGGTGAATATACAGTACCAGTCAAAAGTTTGGACACACCTACTCATTCAAGGGTTTTTCTTTATTTTTACTATTTTCTACATTGTAGAACAATAGTAAAGACATCAAAACTATGAAATAACACATATGGAATCATGTTGTAACCAAAAAAGTGTTAAACAAATAAAAAATATATTTTAGATGTTAGATTATTCAAAGTAGCCACCCTTTGCCATGATGCCAGCTTTGCACACTCTTGGAATTCTCTTGCAATGCTTTTCCAACAGTCTTGAAGGAGTTCCCACATATGCTGAGCACTTGTTGGCTGCTTTTCCTTCACTCTGTGGTCCAACTCATCCCAAACCATCTCAATTGGGTTGAGGTCGGGTGATTGTGGAGGCCAGGTCATCTGATGCAACAATCCATCATGCTCCTTCTTGGTCAAATAGCCCTTACACAGCCTGGAGGTGTGATGGGTCATTGTCCTGTTGAAAAACAACTGATGGTCCTACTAAACACAAACCAGATGGGATGGAGTATCGCTCCAGATGGGATGGTGTAATGCTGTGGTAGCCATGTTGGTTAAATGTGCCTTGAATTCTAAATAAATCACTGACAGTGTCACCAGCAAAGCACCCCCACACCATCACACCTCCTCCTCCATGTTTCACGGGGGGAACCACACATGCAGAGATCATCCGTTCACCTACTCTGCATCTAACAAAGACACGGCGGTTGGAACCAAAAATCTCAAGTTTGGACTCATCAGACCAAAGGACGGATTTCCACTGGTCTAATGTCCATTGCTTGTGTTTATTGGCCCAAGCTAATCTCTTCTTCTTACTGGTGTCCTTAAGTAGTGGTTTCTTTGTAGCAATTCAACCATGAAGGCCCGATCCACGCAGTCTCCTCTGAACAGTTGATGTTGAGATGTGTCTGTTTGCTTGAAATCTGTGAAGCATTTATTTGGGCTGCAATCTGAGGCTGGTAACTCTAATGAATTTATCCTCTGCAGCAGAGGTAACTCTGGGTCTTCTTTTCCTGTGGCGGTCCTCATGAAAGCCAGTTTCATCATAGCGCTTGATGGTTTTTGCGACTGCACTTGAAGAAACTTTCAAAGTTCTTTAAATTTTCCGGATTGACTGACCTTCATGTCTAAAGCAATGATGGACTGTCGTTTCTCTTTACTTATTTGAGCTGTTCTTGCCATAATATGGACTTGGTCTTTTACCAAATAGGGCTATCTTCTCTATACCAATCCTACCTTGTCACAACACAACTGATTGGCTCAAACGCATGAAGAAGGAAAGAAATTCCACAAATTAACATTTAACAAGGCACACCTGTTAACTGAAATGCATTCCAGGTGACTACCTCATGAAGCTGGATGAGAGAATGCCAAGAGTGTGCAAAGCTGTCATCAAGGCAAAGGGTGGCTACTTTGAAGAATCTCAAATATAAAATAGATTTTAATTTGTTTAACAGTTTTTTAGTTACTACATGATTCCATATGTGTTATTTCATAGTTTTGATGTCTTCACTATTATTCTACAATGTAGAAAATAGTAAAATAAAGAAAAACTCTTGAATGAGTAGGTGTGTCCAAACTTTTGACTGGTACTGTATATATTTCAGAACTCTTCCCTTGCCATTTCTATCATTAATATTATTATTATTACTTATGATAATGCCAATTAATAATACTCTTGTCATAAAATCATAATGTTTGTAAGAAAGATGTAGATTGGTGAATACCAATTTCTTTCAGTGGTAGAAAACATATTTGTACTCTGTTATAGGTGTGCACTTACATTAACCACACATTCACTTGCTAATGTAAGAGCTGTCGTTCTAGAACCACTGTCATGCTTGAAGTACACAGTATGACATATGATAATATAACATTTGGACCAAACTAAGGTGGGATTACTTGACCGATGACAAGAAGAGATGCACACAAAACACTTCCGTACGACAGTTAAGAATTTTGAGAATTTAGTTAAGAGCACAGCTTCAGCATTTATTTGTGTGTGTGTGTGTGTGTGTGTGTGTGTGTGTGTGTGCGTGCGTGCGTGCGTGCGTGCGTGCGTGCGTGTGTGCGTGCGCGCGCATGCATGCTGTGTTCTCGCACTTGAAAAAGCCATTCCTTGTATGTTGTTGTATGTGATACATCACAGCAAAAGATAGCCTAAAGCTTTCCTAAATGGTACAAACATTCCTCTGTAGAACACCATTCCACACATGACACCTGTTGCCTTTTCTTGTGATTTCAGGTGGATAACTACGCATAGGAAATATTTGAATAACAATGCTGTACACAGTAATGAAAGATATCGTTTCTTGACAGTTTGTGTTACTGTCACCCAGAATAACATGCCTTTCTGATGTTTTCCTGTATACTGTACATACTGTATATGAGGGGAGAAGGAATTATGTATATGTATAGGCCTATGTTAAATCTATTGAAGCTAGATAATATAGACCCGTTTAGGAACTCCTCCCTACTTGTCTGGGGAATCTGCCTTGTAACATAAGTGCATCAATTGTATTTATTTTTAATTTGCCTTGGAAATTATTAAATGAAGAAGTAAATAAAGATTGTGTTTGGTCTATCAGTGCTGTCCTGAGTTATTTGAGTGCAAATTGAGAAATTGGGCTGTCTTAATTAAAAATCTGATGTCCATTATGTCGTCCATTACAATTAGACCCATAATAAAGCAGTGATTGGTGACGTACCGTCAGGTGGTTATGATGATGATAATTACGTGAGAAAGTTCTGTTTGAACTGTAAGCTACAACAAACTCTTTTAACTTAATTTATCCAATAAGCTCAAAAGGGATCAGGCTAATCAAACTAAACAACCGTGCCCACCATCGTCATTCGTCATAACCTATTAATTTGAGGCTCAAATTTCAAAACCCCTCCCGTTAGCACTATCCTAGATAATTTGTTGCTTAAGTGGTTTTAAACTCTGCTTAATTATCTGTAATAATTTATTTTTATTTTTATTTCACCTCTATTTAACCAGGTAGGCTAGTTGAGATCATGTTCTCATTTGCAACTGCGACCTGGCCAAGATAAAGCAAAGCAGTTCGACACATACAACAACACAGAGTTACACATGGAATAAACAAACATACAGTCAATAATACAGTAGAAAAAGTCTATATACAGCATGTGCAAATGAGGTAGGATAAGGGAGGTAAGGCAATAAATAGGCCATGGTGGCGAAGTAATTACAATATACCAATTAAACACTGGAATGGTAGAATGTGCAGAAGATGAATGTGCAACTAGAGATACTGGGGTGCAAAGGAGCAAGATAAATAAATAAATACAGAATGGGGATGAGGTAGTTGGATGGGCTATTTGCAGATGGGCTACGTACAGGTGCAGTGATGTGTGAGCTGCTCTGACAGCTGGTGCTTAAAGCTAGTGAGGGAGATAAGAGTCTCCAGATTTAGTGATTATTGCAGTTCGTTCCAGTCATTGGCAGCAGAGAACTGGAAGGAGAGGCGGCCAAAGGAAGAATTGGCTTTGGGGGTGACCAGTGAGATATACCTGAGTGAGATATACCTGCTGGAGCGCATGCTACGGGTGGGTGCTGCTATGGTGACCAGTGAGCTGAGATAAGGCGGGGCTTTACCTAGCAGAGACTTGTAGATGACCTGGAGCCAGTGGGTTTGGCGACGGGTATGAAGCGAGGGCCAGCCAACGAGAGCGTACAGGTCGCAGTGGTGGGTAGTATATGGGGCTTTGGTGTCAAAGCGGATGGCACTGTGATAGACTGCATCCAATTTGTTGAGTAGGGTGTTGGAGGCTATTTTGTAAATGACTTCGCCGAAGTCGAGAATCGGTATGATGGTCAGTTTTACGAGGGTATGTTTGGCAGCATGAGTGAAGGATGCTTTGTTGCGAAATAGGAAGCCGATTCCAGAATTAATTTTGGATTGGAGATGTTTAATGTGAGTCTGGAAGGATAGTTTACAGTCTAACCAGACACCTAGGTATTTGTAGTTGTCCACATATTCTAAGTCAGAACCGTCCAGAGTAGTGATGCTGGACGTGCGGGCAGGTGCGGGCAGCGATCGGTTGAAGAGCATGCATTTAGTTTTACTTGCATTTAAGAGCAGTTGGAGGCCACGGAAGGAGAGTTGTATGGCATTGAAGCTCGTTTGGAGGTTTGTTATTAACACAGTGTCCTAAGAAGGGCCAGAGGTATACAGAATGGTGTCGTCTGTGTAGAGGTGGATCAAAGTATCACCAGCAGCAAGAGAGACATCATTGATGTATACAGAGAAGAGAGTCGGCCCGAGAATTTAACCCTGTGGCACCCCCATAGAGACTGCCAGAGGTCCGGACAACAGGCCCTCCGATTTGACACACTGAACTCTATCAGAGAAGTAGTTGGTGAACCAGGTGAGGCAATCATTTCAGAAACCAAGGCTGTTGATTCTGCCGATGAGAATGTGGTGATTGACAGAGTCGAAGGCCTTGGCCAGGTTAATGAATACGGCTGCACAGTAATGTCTCTTATCGATGGCGGTTATGATATCATTTAGGACCTTGAGCGTGGCTGAGGTGCACCCATGACCAGCTCTGAAACCAGATTGCATACCGGAGAAGGTACAGTGATATTCGAAATGGTCAGTAATCTGTTTGTTAACTTGGCTTTCGAAGACCTTAGAAAGGCAGGGTAGGATAGATATAGGTCTGTAGCAGTTTGGGTCTAGAGTGTTTCCCCCTTTGAAGAGGGGGATGACCGTGGCTGCTTTCCAATCTATGGGAATCTCAGACGATACAAAAGAGAGGTTGAACAGGCTAGTAATAGGGGTTGCAACAATTTTGGGCAGATAATTTTAGAAAGAGAGGGTCCAAATTGTCTAGCCCGGCTGATTTGTAGGGATCCAGATTTTGCAGCTCTTTCAGAACATCAGCTATCTGGATTTGGGTGAAGGAGAAATGGGGGAGGCTTGGGAGAGTTGCTGTGGGGGGTGGAGGGCTGTTGATCAGGGTAGGGGTAGCCAGGTGGTAAGCATGGCCAGCCATAGAAAAATGCTTAATGAAATTCTCAATTATAGTGGATTTATCGGTGGTGACAGTGTTTCCTAGCCTCAGTGCAGTGGGCAGCTGGGAGGAGGTGCTCTTATTCTCCATGGACTTTACAGTGTCCCAGAACTTTTTTGAGTTTGTGCTACAGGATGCAAATTTCTGCTTGAAAAAGCTAGCCTTAGCTTTCCTAACTGCCTGAGTATATTTGTTACTAACTTCCCTGAAAAGTTGCATATCATGGGGGCTATTCGATGCTAATGCAGAACGCCACATTATGTTACATTATGTTTTTGTGCTGGTCAAGGGCAGTCAGGTCTGGAGAGAACCAAGGGCTATATCTGTTCCTGGTTCTACCTTTTTTGAATGTGGCATGCTTATTTAAGATGGTGAGGAAAGCACTTTTAAAGAATAACCAGGCATTCTCTATTGACGGGATGAGGTCAATATCCTTCCAGGATACCTGGGCCAGGTCGATTAGAAAGGCTGCCGCGGAAAACAGCAGAGGTGTATTTGGAGGGCGAGTTGGTTAGGATGATATCTATGAGGGTGCCCATGTTTACGGATTTGGGGTTGTACCTGGTAGGTTCATAGATCATTTGTGTGGGATTGAGGGCATCAAGCTTAGATTGTAGGATGGCCTGGGTGTTAAGCATATCTCGGTTTAGGTCACCTAGCAGCACGAGCTCAGAAGAAAGATGGGGGGCAATTAGAGGTGTACAGCAGAGGTGTATAAGAACATTTAACCTGTAAGTGAATGTGTAGTAATAGTCCTCTAAGCACAGATCAACGTCCATCGGACGTCTTTTTCTGGTCCTGTCCGGATTGGATGTCTTTTTGGATGTGGGTGTGGGTGGGTGTGGTCTGGATCGGCCTTGATTTCAACATCCATGGACGTTGATTTTTGTCCAGACCAGACCAAATCTGAAACAATCAAATCTATGTTTGGTTCAGATTTTGTCGGGTCAGATCCGGCCTGGATTTAGCCAGAACATTGTTCAGATTTGGTCCGGGACGAAATGTTTATTTGTTAGCTCATTAGCATAATACCCAGCATGTTTTGCAAATGTACGTTTTTACATTTGCATTTTAGTCATTCAGCAGACGTTCTTATCCAAAGCAACTTACAGTCAGAGCATTCAACTAAGATAGATAAACAACATATCACAATCATAGAAAGATAAATATATATTTCTGTAACCGTTACTGAGAATGTTATTGTAGTTGAAGTCTTCTGTTGGTTTATTGTTTAGGTTATATCACTTTGAACATCATTGCTGCAAGTTGTAAGACTGTGTAAAAAGCTTATGTGCAATTGACAAATAATAGCAATTATAAATATTCTATATTGAAGTCTTCAGTTGGCTCCTTCTTCCAATATTAAATAGATTAAAAAAGGGTTTTTGTGATATAATGTTGAACTTTATTGACAATTCAATTTGGCCAATGACCAAAAAGTATTTGAAATATCTTTCAGAACTGAAAATTAACCTGTTTTCAACATCCGGGAAATATATATTTTCGCAATATTGGGATGTGCAATTTTAACAGGATTGGTGTGCTAGAGTTGAAGCATTGCACACCCATTAACTCACGAATGCATGTCGATGGAAAATTATTTTGGATCAATTCATTAAAAAAAGCTGTTAAATATCATATTCTATCAGAAAATGAAAAGTCACTTTAGTAACTTGACAGAATTGGAACATAGCGTTCGAAAATCGGATAACCATTGTTTGTCACATTTGTGTCTGGGCTCTGTCGACTCAAAATTTGACATTGGGCCAAAACTTGCCTCTCGACCACAGAGTGCACGTGATTATAGACATCCCAAGATCGCTATATAAATATTCCCATGCACTTGGATATCCTGTTATTAAATTCGAGAGGCGTACACACACGAGGACACGGATCATACAGCTGGGTCCACATGTCCCACAGCTCTGTTGCTCGGTAAGTTGGACAAGTAGTGTATCATTAGTAACAATAGGCTTTAGCCATTGTTCACTAAGTTTTGTCTAATAAAAAATGTATTTGGATAAATAGGCATACTTTTATACGATTAATAAAATAATTCGTATAGCCTGCAATTGAGAAATTATATGCTTAAATGTGTGCGTGAGTGTGCGTAAAGATGTGCGTAAAAGTTTGGGCAAAGAATCAAATTAAGATCCTAACCTCTGTAATGTTTCTGTTTTTCAAGGAAACTTCCTTCATAAACTCCACTTCATAAACTCCACTGAGGATGGAGAGGTCAGACAACTTTACAACGTCCCAACTTCTTCCCCTGCAGAGGGCTAATGACGCATCCCAAACTGACAAAAGCAACGGCAACGCATACGTGTACATTTTCATAGTAATCTCCTTTTATGGGGTCTTCCTCGTTGGTATAATGCTGGGCTACGTTCGCTCCAAAAGGCGGGAGAAGAGAAGGTCGAATGTTTTTAGGCGTCTGGTGCACGAGGAGGAGCAGCGGGAATGGGGCGCGCGGCAAAAGAAGCACAGCATCACCATGCCCTCGTTCCAGGTGTCGCTTCCCTTCTCCGCGGGGAGCCAGGGCCTCTATGAAGGAAGGGTCCTGAGCTCCCCTCTGGCCTGCGCCCTGTGCTCCATTGAGCAAAGCAGCGTCAGTTCACTGTGCTCCTCCGCCGACGTGCGCCTCGCCATCGAGGAGGAGTCGGACAGCGGTACGGCGGAGGTACCGGACGAGACCCTGAAGGGCAGCTCTCTCGACGACTTCGCGGAGATACAGATACTCCGAGAGGAACTGTGACGCTCAGAACAGATGATGATACTGGAAATAAACGCAACAAAACTGTAGACTTTCCATCCCTCTACGTCATATAGGAAATAAGTGGAGAAATGAATGACTGGTAAATAAAGTTTAGCTCGACATATGGAACAAGTGCTCTTTAACCATCCGGTTCTGAGCATTGAAACGTACCTGGAACCCACTTGAAATATATTTTTTGTAACGAAACCCTCTTCAATGTAGCCTAAGGTTTCCACTGTGCAGTGTTCATGTCTATGTAGGTTTACTTGGGGTTGTTGTGTAAATTGAAGATAAAAAACTATGCTCTGTTTGAGAGATATGGTTCTTCTCAACTCTTCTAGGGAAATAAATGTTTTTATGTTGAAAAAAGTTTATCCTTTCTTTTTTAAATCAAAGGGAGGTTGCAATATCTAGTTTTTCTCCAGAAGGGGGCAGTGCTGCAGTAGTTTTACACTACCTGTTCCGGAGGCACACTAGTGATTTCAGTAGAATCATCATTTACATGTTAGTCATTTAGCAGCTCTTATCCAGAGTGGCTTACATGAGCAATTGGGTTAAGTGCCTTGTTCAAGTGCACATTGACAGATTTTTCACCTAGTCAGCTCAGGGATTCAAACCAGTGCCCTTTTGGTTACTGGCCCAACCACTAAGCTACCTGCCACCCCATCCTGTCCTTTAATTGTCTTGTTCTGAAGTGTTGACATACTAATTGATCAAATTAGAACCAATTTTTTCAGGCAGTTAGCGATTATTGATTTTGACTTATTTACATTTCTTTCATTAAGCAGACTCTTATCCAGAGCCACTTAGAGGAGCAATCAGTGTTAATAAGGGACATCGGCTGATTTTTCACCTAGTCGGCTCGGAGATTGGACCTGCAACCTGTATCTGACAAGTCATCATGCAGTAAGATTAGCCCAAACCATCCCACCCACTGGAGACCTTCCCATCTGATAGTAATCCTGAGAAATGAGCTCAGAGTATGATGGGATTTCTCCTTATTGCTATGACAATAATACTACTACTCCCAGGCTACCACCCACCCACCCACCCACCCATCCACACACCTTACCATATCAGCCTAGCTGCAGGCCATAATGCTCACAACTCACTCCATTGACAACATGCCAAACCAAAGTTAGGTAAAACAATATTATGAAAGAAAAGGAATGTATTTTATGATGCTATTTAGAATGTAATGGCCCCTGTCTGGGTCGTAGGCCTCAATAAGGAGTCTTATCTTTCTCAAGCAATAAGCTCTGTGTGTATGTGGTCATGAGTTCTCCCGTCCTCTCTATTTCTCTCTCTCTCTTTCTTTATCTCTCTCTCTCTCTTTATCTCTCTCTTTCTTTATCTCTCTCTCTCTTTATCTCTCTTTTTCTTTATCTCTCTCCCTCTCTCTCTCTCTCTGTCTCTATCTTTCTCAGGTTAAGTTGACATAGATACAAATCACAAAAGCAAGTTGAGGCATACTAAATCCTATTTCCTGAGCACCTTAAACGTAACTGAATTATTAATGTGAAATAGTTCAATTTTGGGTACAATTCATACATTAAACACAAGGAAGTTGAGGCAGGATTAATGCTATTGTCTACTTCATGCTATTCCACAAATGATTGATAGTGTAGACACATCAGTGTGCACCATAAAGTAGAACTACAGCTGTAGGAATGGTTGGGCTCATGTCTTATTAATAAGGGCCAACCAGAGAGATAGGGTTGGTGAAAGAAAGAGCCGGACATCAAGGTGGAACTATACTGAACGAAAATATAGTTTACCACGCTCACTGCTTGTAGATAATTTTATATACTGAACAAAAATATTAATGCAACATGCAACAATTTAAAAGATTTTACAGAGTTGCAGTTCATATAAGGAAATCAGTCAATTGAAATATATTAATTTGGCCTTAATCTATGGATTTCACATGACTGGGAATACAGATATGCATCTGTTGGTCACAGATACCTTTAAAAAAAAGTTAGGGGCGTGGATCAGAAAGCCAGTCATTATCTGGTGTGACCACCATTTGCCTCATGCAGCGCGACACACTGTATCTCCTTTGCATAGAGGTGATCAGGCTGTTGATTGTGGCCTGTGGAATGTTGTCCCATTCCTCTTCAATGGCTGTGAAGTTGCTGGATATTGGCGGGAACTGGAACACGCTGCCATACACAGAGAATACCAAACATGATCTATGGGTAACGTCTGGTGAGTATGCAGGCCATGAAAGAACTGGGACATTTTCAGCTTTCAGGAATTGTGTACAGATCCTTGCGACATACACTACCGTTCAAAAGTTTGGTGTCACTTAGAAATGTCCTTGTTTTTTAAAGAAAAGCACATTTTTTGTACATCAAAATGACATCAAATTGATCAGAAATTTGAGCAAGAAGACAATTTTGGTTCAATTTGATGTTATTTTAATGGACAAAAATGTGGTTTTCTTTCAAAAACAAGGACATTCTTAAGTGACCCCAAACCTTTGAACGGTAGTGTAGGGCCGTGCATTATCATGCTGAAACATGAGGTGATGGAGGCAGATGAATGGCACGACAACGGGCCTCAGGATCTCATCACGGTATCTATGTGCATTCAAATTTCCATAGATAAAATGTTAGTTTTCCGCAGATTATGCTGCCCATACCATAACCCCACCGCCACCATTGACATCAGCAAACCGCTCGCCCACACAACGCCATGCATGTGGTCTGCGGTTTTGAGGCCAGTTAAACGTACTGCCAAATTCCCTAAAACGACGGCTTATGGTAGATAAATGAACATTGAATTACCTGGCAACAGCTCTGGTGGACATTCTTACAGTCAGCATGCCAATTGCGTACTTCCTCAAAACTTGAGACATCTGTAGCATTGTGTTGTGTGACAAACTGCACATTTTAGAGTGGCCCTTTTTTTGTTCCCAGCACAAGGTGCACCTGTGTAATGATGATGATGTTTAATCATCTTATTGATATTCCACACCTGTCAGGTGGATGGATTATCTTGGCTAAGGAGAAATGCTCACTAATAGGGATGTAAACAAATTTGTGCACAGCATTTTTGTCTATGTTGTGTTTATATTTTTGTTCAGTGTAGGAGCTGCAGTGTGTGAAATGGAAAGAATGAGACAGAAAGAGACCAAAACAATAGAGAGGAGGATAGAAAGAGAAAAATGAGAGATAGGGGGAGAGAGAAATGGAGAGAGTGACACACAGAAATGGAGAGAGTGACACACAGAGTGAGCAAGAGAGAGCGTGAGTGTGAGTAAGAGAGAGAGAGAGTGTGAGTGAATGAGAGAGAGAGGGAGGGAGAGATTAAGAGAGAGAGAGTAACAGAGAGAGAGAGCGAGAGCGAGAGAGACAATGCGTAGCAGTATAATACAACAGGATGTGTCTAAATAGCATCCTCCGTCAGTGGGAGCTGAGGAGGGTGAGTCCTGCCTGCGTCCTCTTGCGTCCTGCACTCTGCCCCACATATACTGTACACAATGAATAAAGTCTAAATGAGTCACTAATTTTGAGTCCTTTCACCTTTTTTCTCTGTCTATTGTTCTTTTAGCCACTCAATATCTTCCTCCCAAACTGTCTAAAATGTGAACTATTTCAGCTTGCAATTATGAGTCAAACTATTGACACACTCCTAGATGTTGAGTCACAGTTTTTTCCATAATTGGCCAATAAATGTGTTGACTGTTATTGTGGTTAATTCTTTAACGGCAACACAGAGTCCCCTCCATCAGAGTATATGGATCTGGCAGAAGGTAAATACTGTACATCATTAAATCAATGTGATTGCTTTTACTTTCCTTACAGCGGAAAGACCAGGGAGAGTAATCATTCAGAAATTCTTCCATCATTAATAGTGATCGATCTTCAGCATTGGGCCAGAGAGGGGGGAATATTTGATGTTTGCTCTTTTCTCTCTGCTTTTTTAAAAGGAAATGTGGTTCATGACCTTTCTGCTTTTTCCCTTGAAGATGCTGTCAGTCTTGCCAAGACCGCTAAATACATTACTGTAATCATCAAGGTGGTTAGCCAGGGCTTGGAAATAGGGAAATCATACATGAATCAAAACAATAATCCTGTTTTGTTGTACAATCAGCAATATGAAATGAACTACTCAGAAACTGTGAGAACACAGACATAGGCTGTATTTCTGCTACTGAGGACCAAAGGACTTTTTGCTGCCAGAGCTGGAGAAGATGAGGTTTAAAAACGCTAATGGTCATGAATTGAGGTTTGTGAATAAATCACATTTGCATTACATTCAAATAGATAGCAGTCGTGTCAACAAACAACAGAGGAGCCAATCTCACCCTTTTTCTAATGAGCATTTCAATGGCGACCTAGGCAGAAGGCGGTGGCTAACTTCAAATCAAATTTTATTAGTCACATGCGCCGAAAACAACAGGTGTAGACCTTACAGTGAAATGCTTATTTACAAGCCCCTAACCAACAATTCAGTTAAAAAAATATAAATAGAATATGAAATAAAAGTAAGGAGTATTTAAAGAGCAGAGGAAAATAACAATAGCGAGACTATATACAGGGGGTACAGGTACAGAGTCAATGTACGGGGGCACCGGTTAGTCGAGGTAATTGAGGTAATATGTACATGTAGGTAGAGTTATTAAAGTGACTATGCATAGATAATAACAGAGAGTAGCAGCAGCGTAAAAGAGGGGTGGGGGCGGCAAATCAAATAGTCTGGGTAGCCATTTGATTAGACGTTCAGGAGTCTTACGGCTTGGGGGTAGAAGCTGTTAAGAAGCCTCTTGGACCTAGACTTGGCGCTCCGGTACCGCTTGCCGTGCGGTAGCAGAGAGAACAGTCTATGACTAGGGTGGCTGGAGTCTTTGACAATTTTTAGTGCCTTCCTCTGACACAGCCTGGTATAGAGGTCCTGGATGGCAGGAAGCTTGGCCTAAGTGATGTACTGAGCCGTACGCACTACCACTATTGTGTCATCAGCAAACTTAATGATGGTGTTGGTGTCGTGCCTGGCCGTGCAGTCATGAGTGATCAGGGAGTACAGGAGGGGACTGAGCACGCACCCCTGAGGGACCCCTGTGTTGAGGATCAGCGTGGCAGATGTGTTGTTACCTACCCTTACCACCTGGGGGAGGCCCGTCAGGAAGTTCAGGATCCAGTTGCAGAGGGAGGTGTTCAGTCCCAGGGTCCTTAGCTTATTGATGAGCTTTGAGGGCACCACGGTGTTGAACGCTGAACTGTAGTCAACAAATAGCGTTCTCACATAGGTGTTCCTTTTGTCCAGGTGGGAAAGGGCAGTGTGGAGTGCAATAGAGATTGCATCATCTGTGGATCTGTTGGGGCGGTATGCAAATTGGAGTGGGTTTAGGGTTTCTGGGATAATTGTCACGGTTTTCTAAATTAGAACCCAGAAGCAGACCAGGACAAGGAGAGTAGGACGAAGGTGAGTATTTATTTACAAGTTTAAACGTAGAGGTAGAATGATCCAGGTGGCGGAGCGGGCAGCGGAGGTGAGTTGATGGGAGTGAATAGGCAGATCCAAGGGAGTAACAGAAGACACCGACGACCAGGCAGGGATGGGGTGAGTGTTCCGGGTGAATGACTGTAGACAGAACAAACGGAGGTAAGTTCAAGGCAAGCAAGACGTACAAAACAACAAAACAAACTCTATCAAACTGGAGGCTGATACGCTGGCACAACATACTGTTCATGGCTAACGATCCGGCAGGGAATGGATGTCAGGTCAGAGCTTATGAAGTGGAGGGGTGATGATCAGGACCAGGTGTGCAGATAGCTGATGGGATACAGGTGCGGGTAATCCGAGATCTCCCAACTAGCTACGTCGCCCGGCAACCAGACAGGGTGCGTTCCAGGACACCGGAAAAACACTCCAGGACAGAACACAGGCAAAAACAGACTCAGGAAGCGGGATTCGTGACAATAATGGTGTTAATGTGAGCTATGACCAGCCTTTCAAAGCACTTCATGGCTACAGACATGAGTGCTACGGGTCGGTAGTCATTTAAGCAGGTTACCTTAGTGTTCTTGGGCACAGGAACTATGGTGGTCTGCTTAAAACATGTTGGTATTACAGGGAGAGGTTGAAAATGTCAGTGAAGACACTTTCCAGTTGGTCAGCGCATGCTCACAGTACACGTCCTGGTAATCTGTCTGGCCCTGCGGCCTTGTGAACGTTGACCTGTTTAAAGGTCGAACTCACATTGGCTGCAGAGAGCATAAACACACAGTCGTCCAGAATAGCTGGTGCTCTCATGCATGTTTCAGTGTTATTTGCCTCGAAGCGAGCATAGAAGTAGTTTAGCTCATCTGGTAGGCTTGTGTCACTGGGCAGCTCCCTGGCTGTGTTTCTCTTTCTAGTCTGTAATGGTTTGCAAGCCCTCTCACATCCGACGAGCATCGGAGCCGGTGTAGTACAATTTGATCTTAGTCCTGTATTGACACTTTGCCTGTCTGATGGTTCGTCGGAGGGCATAGTGGGATGTATTATAAGCTTCTGGGTTAGAGTCCCGCTCCTTGAAAGTGGCAGTTCTAGCCTTTAGCTCAGTGCGGATGTTGCCTGTAATCCATGGCTTCTGGTTGGGGTATGTACGTACAGTCACTTTGGGGACGACGTCATCGAATGCATTTATTGATGAAGCCAATGACTGATGTGGTGTACTCCTCAATGCCACCGGAAGAATCCATGAACATATTCCAGTCTGTGCTAGCAAAACAGTCCTGTAGCTTAGCATCTGCTTCATCTGACCCCTTTTTTATTGACTGAGTCACTGGTACTTCCTGCTTTAATTTTTGCTTGTAAGCAGGAATCAGGAGGATAGAATTATGGTCAGATTTGTCAAATGGAGTGCGAGGGAGAGATTGTATGCGTCTCTGTGTGTGGAGTAAAGGTAGTCTAGAGTGTTCTCCCTCTAGTTGCACATAGATAGAAATTTGGTAAAAACAGATTTAAGTTTCCCTGCATTAAAGTCCCCGGCCACTAGGAGCGCCGCCTCTGGATGAGCATTTTCCTGTTTGCTTATGGCGGAATACAGCTCATTGAGTGTGGTCTTAGTGCCAGCATCGGTCTGTAGTGGTATGTAGACAGCTACGAAAAATACAGATGAAAACTCTCTAGGTAGATAGTGTGGTCTACAGCTTATAATGAGATACTCTACTTCAGGCGAGCAAAACCTAGAGACTTCCTTTGATATTGTGCACCAGCTGTTGTTTACATATATGCATTACCAGACGCCGCAGTTCTATCCTGCTGATACAGCGTATAACCAGCCGGCTGTATGTTGATGATGTCGTCGTTCAGCCACGACTCCGTGAAGCGTAAGATATTACAGTTTTGATTGTCCCGTTGGTAGTTTAATCTTCCTCGTAGATCGTGAATTTTTTTCCCAATGATTGTACGTTAGCTAGAAGAACGGAAGGCAGGGGGGGTTTATTCGATCGCCTACGAATTCTCAGAAGGCAGCCCGACCTCCATCCTCTTTTTCGCCGTCGTCTCTTCACGCAAATGACAGGGATTTGGGCCTGTTCCAGCGAAAGCAGTATCTCGTTCACATCGGGCTCGTCGGACCCGTGAAAGAAAAAAAAGCTTTTGCCAGTACGTGGTGAGTATCGCTGTACTGATGTCCAGAAGTTATTTTTCGGTCATAAGAGACGGTAGCAGCAACATTATGTACAAAATACGTTTAAAAAAAGTTCACCATCTTCTCCAGCACCGTCTTCCATTTCAGTCTGTGTTGACGGTGGTAAAAAAGTAATGCCACCCAGCACAGGGGAAGTCAGTTAGCTAGTGAATAGTAGAGAAGTCTAAACGCTAGCCACCTGTGACTAAATTAACTCTAATTGAAGGCCACCTGTGTCCACCTATGTCCTATGGTAATTGAACGGATGTAAGCCTACTTCCTCTATGTACAGTTGAAGTCTGAAGTTTACATACACCTTAGCCAAATACATTTAAACTCAGTTTTTCACAATTCCTGACATTTAATCCTAGTAACAATTCCCTGTCTTAGCTCAGTTAGAAACACCACTTAATTTTAAGAATGTGAAATGTCAGAATAATAGTAGAGAGAATGATTTATTTCAGCTTATACAGTGGGGAGAACAAGTATTTGATACACTGCCGATTTTGCAGGTTTTCCTACTTACAAAGCATGTAGAGGTCTGTAATTTTTATCATAGGTACACTTCAACTGTGAGAGACGGAATCTAAAACAAAAATCCAGAAAATCACATTGTATGATTTTTAAGTAATTAATTTGCATTTTATTGCATGACATAAGTATTTGATACATCAGAAAAGCAGAACTTAATATTTGGTACAGAAACCTTTGTTTGCAATTACAGAGATCATACGTTTCCTGTAGTTCTTGACCAGGTTTGCACACACTGGAGCAGGGATTTTGGCCCACTCCTCCATACAGACCTTCTCCAGATCCTTCAGGTTTCGGGGCTGTCGCTGGGCAATACGGACTTTCAGCTCCCTCCAAAGATTTTCTATTGGGTTCAGGTCTGGAGACTGGCTAGGCCACTCCAGGACCTTGAGATGCTTCTTACGGAGCCACTCCTTAGTTGCCCTGGCTGTGTGTTTCGGGTTGTTGTCATGCTGGAAGACCCAGCCACGACCCATCTTCAATGCTCTTACTGAGGGAAGGAGGTTGTTGGCCAAGATCTCGCGATACATGGCACCATCCATCCTCCCCTCAATACGGTGCAGTCGTCCTGTCCCCTTTGCAGAAAAGCATCCCCAAAGAATGATGTTTCCACCTCAATGCTTCACGGTTGGGATGGTGTTCTTGAGGTTGTACTCATCCTTCTTCTTCCTCCAAACACGGCGAGTGGACTTTAGACCAAAAAGCTCTATTTTTGTCTCATCAGACCACATGACCTTCTCCCATTCCTCCTCTGGATCATCCAGATGGTCATTGGCAAACTTCAGACGGGCCTGGACATGCGCTGGCTTGAGCAGGGGGACCTTGCGTGCGCTGCAGGATTTTAATCCATGACGGCGTAGTGTGTTACTAATGGTTCTCTTTGAGACTGTGGTCCCAGCTCTCTTCAGGTCATTGACCAGGTCCTGCCGTGTAGTTCTGGGCTGATCCCTCACCTTCCTCATGATCACTGATGCCCCACGAGGTGAGATCTTGCATGGAGCCCCAGACCGAGGGTGATTGACCGTCATCTTCAACTTCTTCCATTTTCTAATAATTGCGCCAACAGTTGCTGACTTCTCACCAAGCTGCTTGCCTATTGTCCTGTAGCCCATCCCAGCCTTGTGCAGGTCTACAATTTTATCCCTGATGTCCTTACACAGCTCTCTGATCTTGGCCATTGTGGAGAGGTTGGAGTCTGTTTGATTGAGTGTGTGGACAGGTGTCTTTTATACAGGTAACGAGTTCAAACAGGTGCAGTTAATACAGGTAATGAGTGGAGAACAGGAGGGCTTCTTAAAGAAAAACTAACAACAGGTCTGTGAGAGCCGGAATTCTTACTGGTTGGTAGGTGATCAAATACTTATGTCATGCAATAAAATGCAAATGAATTACTTAAAAATCATACAATGTGATTTTCTGGATTTCTGTTTTAGATTCCGTCTCTCACAGTTGAAGTGTACCTATGATAAAAAATTACAGACCTCTACATGCTTGATAAGTAGGAAAACCTGCAAAATCGGCAGTGTGTCAAAGACTTGTTCTCCCCACTGTATGTCTTTCATCACATTCCCAGTGGGTCAGAAGCTTACATACACTCAATTAGTATTTGGTAGCATTGCCTTTAAATTGTTTATCTTTGGTCAAATGTTGCAGGTAGCCTTCCACAAGCTTCCCACAATAAGTTGGGTGAATTTTGGCCCATTCCTCCTGACAGAGCTGGTGTAACTGAGTCAGGTTTGTAGGCCTCCTTGCTCGCGCACACTTTTTCTATAGGATTGAGGTCAGGGCTTTGTGATGGCCACTCCAATACCTTGACTTTGTTGTCCTTAAGCCATTTTGCCACGATGGTCATTATGGCCAAACAGTTCTATTTTTGTTTCATCAGACCAGAGGACATTTCTCCAAAAAGTACAATCTTTGTCCCCATGTGCAGTTGCAAACCGTAGTCTGGCTTTTTATGGCGGTTTTGGAGCAGTGGCTTCTTCCTTGCTGAGCGGCCTTTCAGGCCATGTCCATATAGGACTCGTTTTACTGTGGATACAGATACTTTTGTACCTGTTTCCTCCAGCATCTTCACAAGGTCCTTTGCTTTTGTTCTGGGATTGATTTGCACTTTTCGCAGCAAAGTACGTTCATCTCTAGGAGACAGAACACATCTCCTTCCAGAGCGGTATGACGGATGTGTGGTCCCATGGTGTTTATACAGATGAACGTGGCACCTTCAGGCGTTTGGATATTGCTCCCAAGGATGAACCAGACTTGTGGAGGTCACAATTTGTTTTCTGAGGTCTAGGCTGATTTCTTTTGATTTTCCCATGATGTCAAGCAAAGAGGCACGGAGTTTGAAGCTAGGCCTTGAAATACATCCACAGGTACACCTCCAATTGACTTAAATGATGTCAGTGAGACTGTCAGAAGCTTCTAAAGCCATGACATAATTTTATGGAATTTCCAGGCTGTTCAAAGGCACAGTCAACTTAGTGTATGTAAACTTCTGACCCACTGGAATTGTGATACAGTGAATTATAAGTGAAATAATCTGTCTGTAAACAATTGTTGGAAAAATTACTTGTGTCATGCACACAGTAGATGTGCTAATCGACTTGCCAAAACTATAGTTTGTTAACAAGAAATTTGTGGAGTGGTTGAAAAATGAGTTTTAATGACTCCAACCGAAGTGTATGTAAACTTCCGACTTCAACTGTATAGTTGGACTGTGGTAAGGGGTCACTGTATCAGTGGAGGCTGCTGAGGGGAGGACAGCTCATAATAATCGCTGGAACAAAGCAAATGGATTGGCTTCAAACCATGTGTTTGATGTATTTGATACCATTCCACTAATTCCGCTCCAGCCATTACCACGAGCACATCCTCCACAATGAAGGTGCCACCAACCTCGTGTGCACTGTATACATGAAGCATGTTCACTAAATGTCTTATTTCTGACTATGTAGAGAGAACAGATGTCCCTCCTATCATACATAACCTTTTAGAAAGGAGAGAAAGCCTTTCAAAGTAATTTCCAGAAGCATCTATTTAGTCTCTGTTAATATCACAGTGAATGTGACTTGTCTCTCCCAAGTGAGAACCTACATATTGACTTTGGAGGTTCGTCACCCACTGTGAGATGCTGCGTCTGCGAGCAGTGAGCTACAAAGCTTCCCAGAGATGAGGCGGGCGGCTCAGAGCGGTGGAGGGAGAGCTACAGAGCTAAAGCACACAGCTTGGTGGAGGCTTTGTTAGTTAGGGTTTCCTTGAAGCTTCGTTAAGGATGTGGGAGGTGTTGCGTGGCCCTACATGCCTGCCGAACGCACAGCTAACAAGCATGTTGATTAGTCAGGGTGAAATAGTGAGACGAGGGAATCTCCCTTTATATTATCCCCCCAAACATATGACAACATGGATGACAGATAGGGCCCTGAGACTAGATAGTGACTGGAGTTTTTCTCGGTCAAGTCAAGTAGTAAGTAATCTTGGATACCCAGAAGTAAAAATCTTGCGAAAGTTGTCACTTACCATTTGAATCTGTCCACGAGAGATTAAGTAGTAAAAAAAACTCAGCGCTCTTATGAGTATTGTAACGATAGTCGTCATATTCCTCCTCCTCAGACGAGGAGAGGAGAGAGGGATCGGAAGACCAATGTGCAGCGAGGTATGTAGACATCATGAATTTATTAGACAAGACGAACACTGAACCGAACTATACTTGATAAATACAAAATAACAAACAGACAACGTAGACTGACCTGAACATGCAAACTACATAAAATGAAGAACGCACGAACAGGAAAGAACGAATGAGACGAGACAGTACCGTGTGGTGCAAATAACACAGACACAGCGACAATCACCCACAAACAAACAATGTGAAACCACCTACCTTAATATGGTTCTCAATCAGAGGAGATGAAAACCACCTGCCTCTAATTGAGAACCATATCAGGTCACCCATTTACCAACATAGAAACACATAACATAGAAATGCCCACCCACACTCACGCCCTGACCGACTAACACATACAAAACAACAGAAAACAGGTCAGGAACGTGACAAGTATTGTCATGATGGAAACTGTTCACAGTTCTAAAACAGTATAGTTGTCAAAGACTAGCCATCCTCATTGGTTCATAGAACATACCTGCTAACGAATATCAAACTGAGCCACAATGCAGGTTAATTACCCACAAACCCCTCTGGACCAATCTGTTGTCATGATGACCAGATCAGACAGTGGTCATGGACACTGCAAGGCAATTTCATCTTTATAAGAGTGTTTCTTATGGTGTTGACATTTTTACTTTTACTTGACAAATGATTGCTTCCTGTGTAAATGTTACTGTTCGACTCCAAGGCCACTTTCCATCCCGTTTCTTCTCTCAGTAGAGCCATTCAGCAGGCTGCCTGTCATCATGGTGTCTGATTGAGCCAAATGCCAGAGACTCTTTCATTACTGAGCTCTCCAATGTGCCAGAGGCCTGATAAATCTGTTTAATAGCAGCAGTGTGGTAATTCCAGGTTTATAACTCTTTAAATACTGCATATTGGCCCAAACTAGGTTTTGTTATTGATCCCATTGGACATACCGATCAATCAATTTAGCAACTTGAAGACAAGGGTCATCTAGCAGTCAGCAGTGGCATTGACTGCCCGCAAAATCTTGGAAATGCAATGACAATAATGATTATAGTGTAGTTAATTAGACTTCCAGAAATACAGCCACATCCAGCATTAAAGGGGAAATCTGCTGTTCAAACAATAAAGCGGGCACCACGCCACTGTTTTGGTAAAAAGCTGAGGGATGGGGTTAGAGAAATATAACCACGCTCTAAGGCAGTGCTATCGATACAAAGACTGACCATACATAATATAAAATGATAGTTAAAACATTTTTTTTAACTATACAGAGTTTGTTTACAATTCCATTGTTTACAACAATGGAGTAAAAACTTATTTTTTGTTGATTCTGATGGGGACGACAGTTGAACTAAGATCATGAGGCATTTCTCAGTTCTATTCTTCAATAATAAATGGGGATATATCATTCATTTAAAACTGCCCCTTTAACAGCATACCATATTATTCATCATCAACTCATTATCATTTAAGGCCAGGAACAAATATCATGATGCAACATCATAACGAGTGGAGGAAGCAAACACATCACAACAACAATAACCACAAACACATCCGTCTGGATATTGGGAAGGTGTGGCTGAGGGTCCTGGAATCACATAGCCACTAATAAATAGAGAGAGAGGGAGAGAGAGGGAGAGAGGTATGGAGAGAAAGAGAGGTAGAGAGGGAGTGAGAGAGGTAGAGAGAGAAAGAGCGAGAGAGAGAGGGAGAGAGAGAGGGAGACGGAGAGAGAGGGAGAGAGAGAGAGAGAGAGGTAGAGAGAGATGATTGAGAGAGAGAGACGGAGAGAAAGAGAGAGTGAGAGAAAGAGAGAGAGAGAGAGGACTGACACAGTGTTAAGAGGGAGGGAGGACTGGTAGAGCGGACGATGAGTCACCTAGGCAGAATATTTATAGAAGGACCCAGGAAAGGAGGGGGCTTTAATGAAGCAAGACAAAGTCATCATAAAAAATAAAACTGAATATCTGAACACACACACACACACACACACACACACACACACACACACACACACACACACACACACACACACACACACACACACACACACACACACACACACACATGTAAATACAATGGTATGAGAACATTTAGCAAAACTGAGTTGCAGTTGAGTCTTTTGTAAAGTCTGCTCTTGCTCTTGAAATGTCAGCTGCTGATCGATACATTGAACTGCCTTTCATTAAATAGCAGAAAACAAAATAATTCACTCAACATTCATACCGGTTATTGATTATGGCAGTACGTCTATATGAATGCAGCTGCCTATTGAAGCCATTGGACACAGTTTATCAAAGCACACTATACACTTTATTACGGGCAAAGGTTTAGTACACATCACTGCATTCTGTATCAAAAAGTAGGCGGGCCCTCTTTGAAGTCTTGTAGATCAACGCATATCACTCTTATTGTTTATAAAGCCCTCTTGAACAGACTTCTGCCGTGTTAACCTGAAGAATGGATTCATTTTCTATGATTGTATTTTGTATCTCTGTTTTGCTTTTCGTAATGTATTGATGTGTATACAGTGCATTTGGAAAGTATTCAGACCCTTTGACTTTTTCCACATTTTGTTACATTACAGCCTTATTCTAAAATGTATTAAATCGTTTTTTCCCTCAATCTACACACAATACCTCATAATGACAAATCAAAAACAGGTTTTGAGAAATTTTTGCAAATTTATTACAAATAAAATCAGAAATATTACATTTACAAAAGTATTCAAACCCTTTACTCAGTACTTTGTTGAAGCACCTTTGGCAGCGATTACAACCTCGAGTCTTCTATGACACTACAAGCTTGGCACACCTGTATTTGGGGAGTTTATCCCATTCCTCTCTGCAGATCCTTTCAAGCTCTGTCAGGTTGGATGGGGAGCGTTGCTGCAAAGCTATTTTCAGGTCTCCCTAGCGATGTTCGATTGGGTTCAAGTCCGAGCTCTTGCTGGGCCACTCAAGGAAATTCAGAGACTTGTCCCGAAGCCACTCCTGCGTTGTCTTGGCTGTGTGCTTAGGGTCATTGTCCTGTTGGAAGGTGAACCTTTGACCAAGTCTGAGGTCATGAGAGCTCTAGAGCTGGTTTTCATCAAGGATATCTCTGTACTTTGCTCCGTTCATCTTTACCTCGATCCTGACTAGTCTCCCCGTCCCTGCCGCTGAAAAACATCCCCACAGGATGAGGCTGCCACCACCATGCTTCACCGTAGGGATGGTGCCAGGTTTCCTCCAGACGTCACGATTGGCATTCAGGCCAAAGAGTTCAATTTTGTTTTCATCAGACCAGAGAACCTTGTTTCTCATGGTCTGAGAGTCTTTAGGTGCCTTTTGGCAAACTCCAAGCAGGCTGTCATGTGCCTTTTTTACTGAGGAGTGGCTTAGAAACTGCATATGTATTCACCCCCTTTGCTATGAAGCCCCCAAATAAGATCTGGTGCAACTAATTACCTTCAGAAGTCAGATAATTAGTTAAATAAAGTCCACCTGTGTGCAATCTAAGTGTCACATGATCTGTCACATGATCTCAGTATATATACACCTGTTCATAAAGGCCCCAGAATCTGCAACACCCCTAAGCAAGGGGCACCACCAAGTAAGCGGCACTATGAAGACCAAGGAGCTCTCCAAACAGGTCAGGGAGAAAGTTGTGGAGAAGTACAGATCAGGGTTGGGTTCTAAACAAAATATCAGAAACTTTGAACATCCCACAGAGCACCATTAAATCCATTATTTAAAAAAATTGAAAAAATATGGCACCAAAACAAACCTGCCAAGAGAGGGCTGCCCACCAAAACTCATGGACCAGGCAAGGAGGGCATTAATCAGAGAGGCAACAAAGAGACCAAAGATAGCCCTGAAGGAGCTGCAAAGCTCCACAGCGGAGATTGGAGTATCTGTCCATAGGACCACTTTAAGCCATACACTCCACAGAGCTGGGCTTTACGGAAGAGCGGAGAGAAAAAATAGCAAACATGTTTGGTGTTTGCCAAAAGGCATGTCGGAGACTCCCCAAACATGTGGAAGAAGGTACTCTGGTCATTTGAGATTTTTGGCCATCAAGGAAAAATTCTATGTCTGGCGCAAACCCAACACCTCTCATCACCCCAAGAACACCATCCCCACAGTGAGGCATGGTGGTGGCAGCATCATGCTGTGGGGATATTTTTCATCGGCAAGGACAGGGAAACTGGTCAGAATTGAAGGAATGATGGATGGTGCTAAATACAGGAAAATTCTTGAGGGAAACCTGTTTCGGTCTTCCAGAGATTTGAGACTGGGACAGATTTTCACCTTCCAGCAGGACAATAACCCTAAGCATACTGCTAAAGCAACACTCGAGTGGTTTAAGGGGAAACATTTAAATGTCTTGGAATGGCCTAGTCAAAACTCAATCCAATTGAGAATCTGTGGTATGACTTAAAGATTGCTGTACACCAGCGGAACCCATCCAACTTGAAGGAGCTTGAGCAGTTTTGCCTTGAAGAATGGGCAAAAATCCCAGTGGCTAGATGTGCCAAGCTTATAGAGACATACCCCAAGAGACTTACAGCTGTAATTGCTGCAAAAGGTGGCTCTACAAAGTATTGACTTTCGGGGGGTGAATAGTTAAGCATGCTTACATTTTCAGTTTTTTGTCTTATTTCTTGTTCGTATCACAATAAAAAATATTTTGCATCTTCAAAATGTTGCATGTTGTGTAAATCAAATGATACAAACCCCCCAAAAATCTGTTTTATTTCCAGGTCGCAAGGCAACAAAATAGGAAAAATGCCAAGGGGGTGAATACTTTCGCAAGCCCCTGTACTTCTGGAATAATCTACAAAGCTCTCTAGTGTATTCATGTTGAGTTATTGCACATTTTGTTGTGTTACATCCTGAATTCAAAATTGATTAAATAACAAAAATTCACATCCATCTATACACAATATCCAATAATGACAAAGTGAAAACATTTTTTTAGAAATGTTAGCACATTTCCTGAAAATTAAATACAGAAATATCTGTCTGTATGGAGGAGTGGGCCAAAATCCCTGCTGCAGTGTGTGCAAACCTGGTCAAGAACTACAGGAAACGTATGATCTCTGTAATTGCAAACAAAGGTTTCTGTACCAAATATTAAGTTCTGCTTTTCTGATGTATCAAATACTTATGTCATGCAATAAAATGCAAATTAATTACTTAAAAATCATACAATGTGATTTTCTGGATTTTTGTTTTAGATTCCGTCTCTCACAGTTGAAGTGTACCTATGATAAAAATTACAGACCTCTACATGCTTTGTAAGTAGGAAAACCTGCAAAATCGGCAGTGTTTCAAATACTTGTTCTCCCCACTGTACATACAGTACCAATCAAAAGTTTGGACACACCTAGTCATTCCAGGTTTTTTCTTTTCTTTTTTACATTGTAGAATAATAGTGAATGCATCAAATCTACGAAATAACACATAAGAAATCATGTGGTAACCAAAAAAGTGTTAAATAAATCTAAATATATTTTAGATTATTAGATTCTTCAAAGTAGCCCCTCTTTGTCTTGATGACAGCTTTGCACATTCTTGGCATTCTCTCAACCAGCTTCCTGAGTTGCATTTAAATGCATTTAAATGAACAGGTGTGCCTTGTTAATTTGTTAAATTAATTTGTGGAATTTCTTTCCTTCTTAATGCATTTGAGCCAATCAGTTGTGCTGCATGTCCTTCAGAGGCAGGAAAGCATATTGCATCATCTGTGTGTATTTTTATGGTATTGTTATAAACTATAAATACCGGCTCCATTGTTGGTTGTTTGTCCTCTCCACCTCTCTCCCAATACTCTACCCCACCTTCTCCTTCATTGACATATAGAAAAGAAAAAGCAACAAGTGTGTTTCTGATATTGTATACTGCTTTCTATACCGTTCACAACAAAGTACATGTTTAAGCCTCCCGGGTGGCGCAGTGGTCTAGGGCACTGCATCGCAGTGCTAGCTGCGCCACCAGAGTCTCTGGGTTCGCGCCCAGGCTGGGCTGGGTTCGCGCCCAGGCTCTGTCGCAGCCGGCCGCAACCGGGAGGTCCGTGGGGCGACGCACAATTGGCATAGCGTCGTCCGGGTTAGGGAGGGTTTGGCCGGTAGGGATATCCTTGTCTCAGTATGTAAAAATGTATGCACTCTACTGTAAGTCGCTCTGGATAAGAGCGTCTGCTGAATGACTAAAATGTAATGTAAATGTATTTTTTGTAAAATATATGTATTATATTAGTGGTAAGGCAGATGATTATAACAGTGACATTTATATCTATGTGTGTCTTTCTACATTGTGCTGTTGAATGTTGATAGTGATCAATTATGTTTTGTGGTTTTTCATTGTAAATAAGAATTTGTTCTTAACTGACATGCCTTGTTAAATAAAGGTTAAATAAAACAATAAAAAACATTTGAGTTATGTGACTGCCCTGCATGTCTCCACTGCACTGAGATCCCTGTTGCCGAGGGTAACAATGTCACAATGTCTCACCGTGCTATAAGCTGTGAAAAGCCAATTGAAAGCCATTTCATATCACCTGCTCCTGAGGGGGCCATCCACCAATGCAGCGACTTCCTTTGTCACCATGGATACCAATGCTCACAAAAGCCAAGTGGCATTCTCTGCAGGGGAAGTGACAAAGAGCAAATAGATGAGAGAGGAGATTCAATACCAGCAGGTGTGACAGAGTGTACGTGTGAACTTGTGTGCATGTGTTGATGTGAGGTTGAGATAAGTGGTGGACGGATGTAAGGTGATGTGTGTGTTGATGTGTATAGGTCAGTGTGTGTGTGTGTGTGTGTGTTTGTAGCTGCCTGTATGACAGGGAAATACAGGGTTTTGATGTTCAGCATGGCTCTCGATTGTTGCTAATATAATTTTGAATATACTTATGTTAACCCAGTTCAGATAATCCTGTTCTTTTGACACTTTCCAAATCAACCCCTGCCCAAAAGACAGAGAGAGAGAGAGAGAGAGGAAGAAAGAGAGAGATGCGTATACTAGAGAGAGAGATAGATGTGTATACTAGAGAGAGACAGAGAGAGAGAGACAGAGAGAGAGAGAGAGAGAGAGAGAGAGAGAGAGAGAGAGAGAGAGAGAGAGAGAGAGAGAGAGAGAGAGAGAGAGAGAGAGAGAGAGAGAGAGAGAGAGAGAGAAAGGGACAAGTAAATAGGGGGCTAAGCATATTTCACCTATCCTTCGTGTGTCTTATAGTCATTTGGTGATAAAGAGAGACATGGGAGGGGACGTGGCCCTGGCTCCGGGCTGTGTGGATTCCTATGATCCAGGAAATGGGCTAATTTGTCTTGCTGTCGCGGGCAGTTGGTCAGAGCCATCGGGAAATTACATCCTGGTTGACAGAAGACAATTGCCTTGTTCCTCTACCCTAGGAAATGATAAAAGACATTACAGCAAGCCTTGAGCCTGTCAGGAAATACCTGTTTTAGAGAAGGCTCTATGGTGATACACGGTTCATCAGTTTTATAGTCTGCCTTCTATCTAAGCCCAAGCCAGTTTATCAAAAAGATTTGTATTTTTCTGTCTGTTGTAATGGTTAAAGTAGTTAAAGTCACAACAAATCAGATGCAGAATGTAGACAGATTTAGCTGAGCAAAAGGACTCAATGACGAGGGAGATCATGAGCTGCTTCCAATAACATTAAAAACGTACCATTCTTCACTAACCAGCAGAACAAACAGACAAACACTCACAGACCTCAGTCTGTTTGAGCAGTTTATTGATTAAGTCTTCCCACCACACTAAAGCCCAGTAGTCCCAGGTGACTGTGTGTTTGCTGCTCTAACACTCCAAAGCAGCTGTAGTCTGCCTATCAGCGCGCAGTCTACTGTCCACACTGCTCTCTCAAGCTGAAACTCCTCACTGACTCAACAGACAGGCCACAGATCAGGTAAAGAACCCCCAGGAGACAGACCAAGGAGTCACACGGCAATAGGAGACAGACCAACACGTTAGTCACCCAGCCGTAGGGTCGACAGGGAAACAGCATGATAGCAGTATCCTTCTATCATTAAACATGTTAATGTGCTGGATTTATTTGACCGTTTTCTACTCTGTCTCACAGCCACCCAGGGAGCAGAATGTATTGTCTACACAGTCAGTCTGCACCTGCCCAGCTGGCATTTGGTTCCTTGGAAGTTGTTTGAACGTCTGTTTTTGGTTTGCATAGGTTCTGGGAACAAAGCCAAACGTTTCCTGACCAGTAAAACAGAACATTCTGAGAATGGAAGTGAAAATTTAGGTTGTTCTGGGAACTTACATTTTTAGGTTGCAGGGAAGTTCTGATAACGTTTCACAATGGTTCCCTGAAAGTTTTCCTGAAAAGTTTTATTAACACTCTGAGAACGGAAATAATAGGTTATTTGGATGTTTTTGAATACCTTACTTAAAACCTTCGGTGACTTTTATTAACAATGCTATCTTCTTTTGGGTGAAGTTTTTTTTAACTCAAAGCTCAGATAGAAAACATGGCAATACATTTCCTTAGGCATTAACACATTTATTTCTACTGTGACACGAACCTATGATCTTCTATCTTCTATCCATGGAATTAGTCCACTAAGCCACTAGGATAGAGCCAGCATGCCTTGTTTTGTTAACACATAAAAAGCTATTATTTTTTGTCTATTTTAACAGACCCCATTTCAAAGGAAACAAGCAATCATTAAGATCAAGTGTGGCCAATTAATGGGCACAGCCAACACACCTGAACACACTTAACAAGATATATAGGGCTGCCCAACCCTCTTCCTGGAGATCTACCGTCCTGTGGGTGTTCAGTCCAACCCTAATTTAAACACACCTGATTCTACTAATAGTAGAATAGTAGAATAACACACCTGATTCTACTAATAGCTATACCTCGAAGAGTACCCTATGATAAGCTGTAGACCACACTATCTACCAAGAGAGTTTTCATCTGTATTATTCGTAGTCGTCTATTTACCACCACAAAGCTATAAGGCCATAAGCAAAGAAGAAAATGTTCATCCAGAAGTGGCGCTCCTAGTGGCCGGGGACTTTAATGCAAGCAAACTTAAATCAGTTTTACCAAAATTTTACCAGACGGTCACATGTGCAACCAGGGAAAAAAATCCTAGACCACCTTTACTCCACACACAGAGATGCATACCAAGCTCTTCCTCGCCCTCCATTTCGCAAATCTGACCACAATTCTATCCTCCTGATTCCTGCTTACAAGCAAAAACTTAAGCAGGAAGTACCAGTGACTCGCTCAATATGGAAGTGGTCAGATGACACGGACGCTACACTACAGGACTGTTTTGCTAGCACAGACTGGAAAATGTTCTGGGATTCATCCAATGACATTGAGGAATACACCACCTCAGTCATTGGCTTCATCAATAACTGCATTGATGATGTCGTCCCCACAGTGACTGTACGTACATATCCCAACCAGAAGCCATGGATTTACAGGCAACATCTGCATAGAGCTAAAGGCTAGAGCTGCCGCTTTCAAGGAGCTGGAGACTAATCCGGACACATAGAAGAAATCCCGCTATGCCCTCAGACGAACCATCAAACAAGCAAAGCGTCAATACAGGATTAAGATTGAATCCTACTATACCGGCTCTGACGCTCGTCGGATGTGGCAGGGCTTGAAAACTATTACGGACAACAAAGGGAAATCCAGAAATCCAGCTAAATGCCTTTTATGCTCGCTTCGAGGAACGCAACACTGAAGCATGCACGAGAGCACCAGCTGTTCTGGTGTACCAGGACGTGTACTCAATGCATGCGCGGACCAACTGTCAAGTGTCTTCACTGACATTTTCAACCTCTCCCTGACCGAGTCTGTAATACCTACATGTTTCAAGCAGACCACCATAGTCCTTGTGCCCAAGGAGGCTAAGGTAACCTGCCTAAATGATTACCGCCCCGTGGCACTCAAGTCGGTAGCCATGAAGTATTTTGAAAGGCTGGTCATGGCTCACAGCAACAGCATCCTCCTGGACACCCTAGACCCACTCCAAGTTGCATACCGCCTCAACAGATCCACAGATGACGCAATCTCAATCTCACTCCACACCGCCCTTTCTCACCTGGACAAAAGGAACACCTATGTGAGAATGTTGTTCATCGACTACAGCTCAGCGTTCAACACCATAGTGCCCACGAAGCTCATCACTAAGCTAAGGACTCTGGGACTAAACACCTCCCTCTGCAACTGGATCCTGGACTTTCTGACGGGCCGCCCCCAGGTGGTAAGAGTAGGCAACAACACGTCAGCCACGCTGATCCTTAACACTGGGGCCCCTCAGGGGTGTGTACTTAGTCCCCTCCTCTATTCCCTGTTCACCCACAACTGCGTGGCCAATCACGACTCCAACACCATCATTAAGTTTGCTGATGACACCGACAAGGATGAGATGGCCTATAGGGAGGAGATCAGAGAACTGGCAGTGGGGTGCCAGGACAACAACCTCTCCCTCAATGTGAGCAAGATAAAGGAGCTGATCGTGGACTACAGGAAAAGGCGGGCCGAACAGGCCCGCGTTAACATCGACGGGCTGTAGTGGAGCGGGTCGAGAGTTTCAAGTTCCTTGGTGTCCACATCACCAAACATATGTCCAAACATACCAAGACAGTCGTGAAGAGGGCATGACAAAACCTGTTCCCCACCAGGAGACTTTGGCATGGGCCCCCAGATATTCAAAAGATTGTACAGCTGCACCATCGAGAGCATCATGACCGAATGGTATGGCAACTGCTCAGCCTCCGACCGCAAGGCGCTACAGAGGGTAGTGCGAACGGCCCAGTACAAGCTTTCTGCCATTCAGGACCAATATAATAGGCGGTGTCAGAGTAAAGCCCATAGAATTGTCAGAGACTCCAGTCACAGAAGTTATAGACTGTTTTCTCTGCTACCGCACGGGAAGCGGTACCGGAGCACCAAGTCTAGGACCAAAAGGCTCCTCAACAGCTTCTACCCCCAAGGCATTAGACTTGAACAATTCATAAAAATCGCCACCGGACAATTTACATTGACCCCCTTGTACACTGCTGCTAGTCGCTGTTTGTTTGTTACCTATGCATAGTCACTTCGCCCCCACCTACATGTACAGATTACCTCAACTAGCCTGTACCCCTGCACACTGACTCGGTACCGGTACCCCCTGTATATAGCCTCATTATTGTTATTCTTATTGTTTTACTTTTTATTATTACTTATTTTAGCCTACTTGGTAAATATTTTCTTCTTCTTGAACTGCACTGTTGGTTAAGGGCTTGTAAGTAAGCATTTCACGGTAAAGTCTACACTTGTTGTATTCGGGCCATGTGGCAAATAAAGTTTGATTTGATTTGATTTGCTGCTCAACAAAACCTTAACTAGCTGAATCAAATATGCTAAATTAGGGTTGGACTGAAAACCTACAGGACTGTAGATCTCCAAGAAGAGGGTTGGGCAGCCCTGAGATAGAGGATAGAGAGAGTTTTGTTGATGCTGAGAACGGAATGGATATTTTAAATGCACATTCCTAGAACGTTTTCTGAGCATTACTAAAGTTTTCTTGTGGTTTTTATGGGAAGTTTCTTAATGTTATCAAAACAATTTGAGAAACGACTTGAACCATGAGGAAACCTATAAGAAACGTTATGCTGAAGTACTGAAATTCTCACAGAAGAACGTTGTTTCTTACATTATCTGAACTATTTGAGAACATTTGCAATGTCAAACAAGTTGGAGGACGTTCCTAGAACATTACCAAAATTGTAATGAAATTGAACCTTTTACTTTTAGGAAATGTTCTGAAATGTGCTGAGAATGTTCCAAAGCCAAGCCACTATCCTGCACTATTCCCAGACAGTTGTGGGAAGGTTGTATGCAAAATAACCATAGGACAACCATGCTCTCACCAAGCTCTAAGAAACATATGGTTCTCAGAACGTTATGTGCTAGCTGGGTCAGTATAATAGCAGAAACCACATTTCATGGGAAATAATTATTTTGAAGCCTTGAGTCTTCTTGCTGTCATATCCATCACTTATTTTTATAGAGTGATCATCTTGGGCATCCATAGATGATGATTCACACTTTCTAACTGACGCTGGTGTTTTGGTACCATGGGTTAGGAGTGAGGTAAAATCAGGTGGTTCTGTTTTTCTTATTTCTCACATATCACAAGAAGCGCAATCACACACATGCACACGCACAAATACAGCCAAAGATGTCTGCACACACATACATTGTCTCTCTCTCTCTCTCTCTCTCTCTCTCTCTCTCTCTCTCTCTCTCTCTCTCTCTCTCTCTCTCTCTCTCTCTCTCTCTCTCTCTCTCTCTCTCTCTCTCTCTCTCTCTCTCTCTCTCTCTCTCTCTCTCTCTCTCTCTCTCTCTCTCTCTCTCTCTCTCTCTCTCTCTCTCTCTCTCTCTCTCTCAATTCAATTCAATTCAATTCAAGGGGCTTTATTGGCATGGGAAACGTGTTAACATTGCCAAAGCAAGTGAGGTAGATATTATACAAAAGTGAAATAAACAATACAAATTAACAGTAAACATTACACATACAGAAGTTTCAAAACAATAAAGACATTACAAATGTTATATTATATATATACAGTGTTGTAACAATGTACAAATGGTTAAAGCACACATGTTAAAATAAATAAGCATAAATATGGGTTGTATTTACAATGGTGTTTGTTCTTCACTGGTTGCCCTTTTCTTGTGGCAACAGGTCACAAATCTTGCTGCTGTGATTCTTTGTGGATCTGTGTAATCTGAGGGAAATATGTCTTTCTAATATGGTCATACATTGGGCAGGAGGTTAGGAAGTGCAGCTCAGTTTCCACCTCATTTTGTGGGCAGTGTGCACATAGCCTGTCTTCTCTTGAGAGCCATGTCTGCCTACGGCGGCCTTTCTCAATAGCAAGGCTATGCTCACTGAGTCTGTACATAGTCAAAGCTTTCCTTAAGTTTGGGTCAGTCACAGTGGTCAGGTATTCTGCCACTGTGTACTCTCTGTTTAGGGCCAAATAGCATTGTAGTTTGCTCTGTTTTTCTGTTAATTCTTTCCAATGTGTCAAGTAATTATCTTTTTGTTTTCTCATGATTTGGTTGGGTCTAATTGTGCTGTTGTCCTGGGGCTCTGTGGGGTGTGTTTGTGTTTGTGAACAGAGCCCTAGGACCAGCTTGCTTAGGGGACTCTTCTCCAGGTTCATCTCTCTGTAGGTGATGGCTTTGTTATGGAAGGTTTGGGAATCGCTTCCTTTTATGTGGTTGTAGAATTTAACGGCTCTTTTCTGGATTTTGATAATTAGTGGGTATCGGCCTAATTCTGCTCTGCATGCATTATTTGGTGTTCTACGTTGTACACGGAGGATATTTTTGCAGAATTCTGCATGCAGAGTCTCAATTTGGTGTTTGTCCCATTTTGTGAAATCTTGGTTGGTGAGCGGACCCCAGACCTCACAACCATAAAGGGCAATGGGCTCTATGACTGATTCAAGTATTTTTAGCCAGATCCTAATTGGTATGTTGAAATTTATGTTCCTTTTGATGGCATAGAAGGCCCTTCTTGCCTCGTCTCTCAGATCGTTCACAGCTTTGTGGAAGTTACCTGTGGTGCTGATGTTTAGGCCGAGGTATGTATAGTTTTTGGTGTGCTCTAGGGCAACGGTGTCTAGATGGAATTTGTGGTCCTGGTGACTGGACCTTTTTTGGAACACCATTATTTTGGTCTTACTGAGATTTACTGTCAGGGCCCAGGTCTGACAGAATCTGTGCAGAAGATCTAGGTGCTGCTGTAGGCCCTCCTTGGTTGGTGACAGAAGCACCAGATCATCAGCAAACAGTAGACATTTGACTTCGGATTCTAGTAGGGTGAGACCGGGTGCTGCAGACTGTTCTAGTGCCCGCGCCAATTCGTTGATATATATGTTGAAGAGGGTGGGGCTTAAGCTGCATCCCTGTCTCACCCCACGACCTCTCTCTCTCTCTCTCTCTCTCTCTCTCTCTCTCTCTCTCTCTCTCTCTCTCTCTCTCTCTCTCTCTCTCTCTCTCTCTCTCTCTCTCTCTCTCTCTCTCTCTCTCTCTCTCTCTCTCTCTCTGCATGCTGGGAGTGTTTGGTGCATGCTGGGAAGTGTATGATCGAGGGAGTGCGTGTGTTGTGTGGAGTTAGATTTTCAGAACTTTCTTTCGGTTTTCTCTTTCTTGGTGGCATTCTTTGGTTTCTTCTGTGCATGATTAAGATTATTATATATATATTTTTTTGTGTGGTAGAATTAAGTATTTAGGTTTTTTCGTATCGAAATTACCTTGATTTTGGCGGGGATGGCTTCCCGAATTGGAATGCCGTCCCTGTCACTTCGGCACGGCTTTAGGTGTGTTACTGAAGCTACTGTCACGGTGGAGGATTTTCTGGTCGCCGTAGGAGAGAAGGTAGGCTATGAGAATATTGCTTATGCATCACGGATGAACAAAGCGGTGGTGGTATTTCTTAAAGAAGAGCGCCTTGTTGATCGTATGGTTGAGCAGGGCGTACTTTTTAAAGGAATGTTTATTCAAGTTACGCCGCTTTTTTCTCCGTCAACAAGGGTAACTATTTCAAATGTACCACCGTTTATTCCAAATGAGCTATTGGAGCGCGAGTTATTGCGCTTTGGGAAGTTTGCAAGCTCAATTAAGGTTGTTCCGTTGGGTTGCAAACACCCGGCGTTGAAACAGGTTATGTCGTTTCGGCGACAGGTGTTTATGTTTTTGGACTCACCGGAGCAGACTTTAGAGATATCGTTTAAAGTCAAGTATGACAATAGACTATATATGGCTTATGCTAGTACGGGTAGTCAACGGTGTTTTGAGTGTGGGGATGTTGGCCATAAGCGACATGCTTGCCCGAAAAGGGAGAAGGCAGAGGGAGGGGCGCAGGTGGTCATCATAACGCCTGGGCCCACTGATGTAGGGAGAGGTGGGCTGATAGTGGTTGAGCAGCCAGAAGCACCTGTTGCCGAGGAACAAGTTATCCGTGTTGAGGCCACGAGTTTGCAACTTGTATTAGAGGGAAATATTATGCAGCAGAAAAATATTGTTGTAGAAGGCAAGGATGGATCTGAAGAGCCAGTTCCTCAGACTGGTGAGGAGGTGCCCAGTACGAGTACTGGGGCACAGGAGGGGGTTCATATGGAGTTAATCTCCCAGGTAGTGGAGGAGACGCCCACTACGAGTAATGGAGTACAGGAGGGGGTTCAAATGGAGTTAATCTCCCAGGTAGTGGAGGAGATGCCTGGTACGAGTAATGGAGTACAGGAGGGGGTTCATGTGGAGCTAATCTCCCAGGTAGTGGAGGAGATGCCTACTACGAGTAATGGAGTACAGGAGGGGGTTCATGTGGAGCTAGGCTCTCAGGTAGTGGAGGAGATACCCACCACGGGTAATGGGGTTCAGGTGGGGCTAGTCTCCCAGGTAGTGGAGGAGATGCCTGGTACGAGTGATGAGGTGCAAGTGGGGAGTGTTGAAAGGGATGTGGTAGAAGGGAGTCAGTGGTCTGTGGCCTCAGCTGAGGAGGATCAGGAGAAGGATATGGATATCTCTTCTGATATGACAGCAGCTGGTGAGGACTCAATTTATGATCTAGAGGAGGTAAATGGTTTTCTGGATCAGACCTTTGGGAAATCTGTCAAATTGGCAGAATATTTTGATGTTGATAAGTTTGTGAGGTCAGCTGTGATGTTACAGAAGACGGTGGGGTTGGACGAGTTGAGTGAGAAGAAGCGGTTTCGCTTGAGGAAATTTGTTACTGCTGTTACAGCAGCAAAAGGTGGTGGGAAACGTGGTCAGGTTAATAAGAAAAAGAGTAAATAATGATGATGATCATGCTTCATAGGGTGTCTTTTTTCTCTTTGGTTTCTCTGTGGTATCTTCTGCTTTTCCTTTCTCTTTTCTACATGGAGGTACTAAGGGTAGGCTCTCTCAATATTAATGGGGGAAGGGACAGAAATAAGAGGGCTTGGGTATTAGAAGAAATAAAACAGAAAAGGCTTAATGTAGTTTTCCTACAGGAGACACATAGTGATGAGGATAATGAGGTTGACTGGGGAATGTGGTGGGAGGGGCAGCATATACTCAGTCATGGTACTAATTTCAGTGCTGGGGTGGCCATCTTGTTTTCCTCAGGCTTAGGGGTGACTGTGGTATCTACAACAGAGATTGTCAAGGGTCGGGTTTTATTGGTCAAGGTGGATGTTATGGGGTTTTTGTTTGTTTTTTTGAATGTTTATGCTCCTAATGAGGGTACCGAGCGTCTTGTTGTGTTTGATAAAATAAAAGAAACCTTAAGACAGTGTGACCAAGAGGGGTGTATGGTTTTAGGGGGGGACTGGAACTGTACTGTGGATTTTACTGTTGATCGCAACGCTGAAGAACCTCACCTGCGGTCAGCCACTTTCCTGTCTGGCCTATTAACTGAGTTAGAGCTTTCTGATGTGTGGAGAGTAAGGAATGCAAAAGTTAGGCAGTACACATGGTTGAAAGTGAATGAAGGTCGTGTCAGTGCAGCAAGGTTAGATAGGTTGTACGTATCTGATCAATACTGTAGTAGGGTTGGAAGGTGTGCCATTACTCCTGTGGGTTTCTCTGATCATCATATTATTACTGCTGATATTCACTTGTCCTGTCCACGAAGGTCATCACCTTACTGGTATTTTAATGTTAAATTGTTACATGATGTCAAGTTTTGTGAAAGGTTTTTGTTGTTTTGGGAAAAATGGAGGGTTACAAAAGGGAATTTTGAGTCCTTGAGACAATGGTGGGATGTTGGGAAGGCCCAAATACGAGTATTTTGTCAACAGTATACTGCTTTGTCTCAAATTGAAGTTAAAGAGACTATCAAGGCCCTTGAACAGGACATCAAATCAATTGAATTGAAGCTGCTCACTCAGAATGACCCTGGACTAGTCATGAACTTACAGGACAAGAGACATGAACTGAGGTCGTTTCTGCATGAAAGAGTGAAAGGTGCCTTGATTAGGTCTCGTTTCGCTTCCCTCAAGGACATGGATGCTCCTAGTGCTTTTTTCTTTAACCTTGGACAGTCGAAATTACAACGTAAACAGATGGTCTGCCTTCGTCTCCCTGATGGGAAGGTGACCACGGATGACAGTGAAATGCGTCAACATGCCGTGGATTTCTACTCTGCCCTGTATAAGGCGGAGGATTGTGACTCTCTGTGTACTGACCAGTTGTTACACGGTCTTCCTCAATTGGGAACTGAACAGAGAGTCGCATTGGACTCTGACATTACACTGCAAGAGCTGTCCACAGCAGTTATGCAGCTCTCAACAGGCCGAGCCCCTGGCATTGATGGTTTACCATCTGAGTTCTATAAGCATTTTTGGGGGTCTATTGGGGAGGATTTTTATAAAGTGGTGTGTGAATCTTTTCATGAGGGTTCTCTTCCTGTATCCTGTCAACGTGCTGTTCTTTCACTGTTGCCAAAAAAGGGGGATTTGGCTCTCATAAAAAATTGGAGACCTGTTGCTTTGCTGTGTGCAGAATACAAAATAGTTTCTAAATGTCTCTCAAACAGGTTGAAAGAGTATCTGGGATTGTTGGTCCACAAGGACCAGTCCTACTGTGTACCTGATCGCTCAATTGTTGACAACTTGTCTCTGATAAGAGATGTTTTAGACATTTGTAAACTGTCTGATGTAAATGTGGGTTTACTTTCTTTGGATCAGGAGAAGGCTTTTGACCGAGTGGACCACCAGTATTTGTTTAAAACGATGAAAGCCTTTGGGTTTGGGGATGTTTTTTTGTCTTGGATGAATTTACTGTATGCTGGGGCCTCGTGTATGGTGAAGGTGGGGGGTGGTTTGAGTTGCCCCATCCCTGTCCAAAGGGGCATCAGGCAGGGATGCCCAATTTCAGGGCAGTTATATAGTCTGGCAATTGAACCAATGCTTTGTTTTTTAAGAGCGAAGCTTACTGGTTTCTCTGTGCCAGGTGTAATGAAGGGACCCACGATAGCACTGTCTGCGTATGCAGATGATGTGACAGTTTTTATTACAGGGGCTGAGGATGTTAAGGTTCTCTCAGACGCTTTAATGGTGTATGAGGGTGCCTCCTCAGCGAGAGTCAATTGGGGAAAGAGTGAAGCGCTGTGGGCAGGTCAGCTTCAGATAGGGTCCGCTCCACGGTTACCAGGGGGGCTTCAGTGGGGCAGAGATGGAATGAAGACATTGGGTGTTTTTCTAGGCTCTGATGTCTTTCAGAAAAAGAACTGGGAGGGTGTAGTGGAGAAAGTGTGTGCCAGACTGTCAAGATGGAAATGGGTGCTACCCCAGTTGTCTTATAGGGGAAGGGTACTGGTAATTAATAATCTTGCTGCCTCTACCCTGTGGCACAGACTAATGATTTTGCAGCCACCAAAGGGTCTGATACAAGAGCTTCAGAGGACCCTTGTCAACTTCTTCTGGTCTGGACAACACTGGATCAAAGCTGCAGCCCTGTACCTGCCACTGCACGAGGGGGGACAAGGCCTGGTGGACATTTCCTCTAGGATCATGGCTTTCCGGCTTCAAGCAGCCCAGAGACTGTTATACAGTGACGGTTCTAGCTGGGTCGACACAGCCTACGCATTGATGAGGAGAGCGGGCTGTTTGGGCTTAGACAAGCACCTTTTCCTTTTAAAGCTGGAGGGGGGTGAGTTGAATGGCCTGACTCCATTTTATGAGTCTGTTATGCAGGCTTGGAGGGTTCTTGACAAGTCCCGTAAGGCCGGCACGCTACCAGGGATGTGGATTTTTGAAGAGCCTCTTTTTTATAACACTGCCATCCAGTCCAGTGCTCTGGGTTCAGCCAGCCTGCGTTCATGCCTGTTAGGTGTGGGGTGCACCAAGCTGGGTCATCTGATGCAGAGCAGGAGCAGATCGTTGGAGGAGCTGGGAGAAAGAGCGGGGATCCGATCATCTCGCCTACTGAGGAAGGTCGTCGCTGAGGTCTGTGACTCCTTGCCAGTTCTTCATCGTCAGTATGTGACTGAATTTTCCAATTCTGATCGGTGGAAGGAGGGTCTGGATTATATGTTCCCTGCACTGATTGTTAGTGCTGCGGTGGGGGCATTTGAGGAGGATGTGGGGATGCTGCTTTCCTTCGATACCCCGGAGCTGTGGGAGTTCAAGGAGGTGGGAAAGAAGGCCATGTACAGAATATGTGTAAAGGTGTCCCATGCCTCTTCCCTGGAAGGGGTAAAATCGACGAGGTGGGCGGGTGTGCTTGGTCCAGGTGCTTCCCCAAAAGGCTGTTGGCGATCCTTATACAAACTGCCGATTGATAAGAGGACAGCTGACCTCCAATGGAGGATAATACATGGAGCTATAGCCACCAACATGCATCTGGTACACCTGGACCCTACTGTTGGGGAGGGGTGTCCATTCTGTGCAGAGTCTGAAACTCTGGCACACCTGTTTTTACTGTGTCCCAGGTTGGTCGGGATGATTGACCTGATTACTGACTGGTTCTCAACGTTGGGAGTGGTTTTCTCTTCCCAACTGTATATATTTGGGCCAAAGTACAGGTTCAGTCAAAAAGGTGTCGTTGTGTTGCTTAATTTTGTGTTAGGGGCAGCAAAATTAGCGATATGGAAGACCCGAAAGAACAGTATTCGGGGACAAGGGTCTGTGGATGTGGTGGGAATGCTGGAGGGAATGGTGGCAGCGAGAATAAGGGTTGAGTTTGCCTATTATAAACTTGTCAACAATATTGATCTGTTTTTGAGTATATGGGGTATTCAGAGGCTGTTGTGTTTAGTTACTGTGGAGGAGGAGTTGGAGTTGTGTTTTTAATTGATGTGTAACTGTGGTTTTGTATGAGTATTTATTGTGTGGTGGGTTTCCAGACCCAATAAAGATTATTTAAAACTCAAAAACTCTCTCTCTCTCTCTCTCTCTCTCTGCATGCTGGGAGTGTTTGGTGCATGCTGGGAAGTGTGTGATCGAGGGAGTGCGTGTGTTGTGTAGAGTTGGATATTCAGAACTTTCTTTCGGTTTTTTCTTTCTTGGTGGCATTCTTTGGTTTCTTCTGTGCATGATTAAGATTATTATATATTTTTTTTGTGTGGTAGAATTAAGTATTTGGGTTTTTTCGTATCGAAATTACCTTGATTTTGGCGGGGATGGCTTCCAGAATTGGAATGCCGTCCCTGTCACTTCGGCACGGCTTTAGGTGTGTTACTGAAGCTACTGTCACGGTGGAGGAGTTTCTGGTCGCCGTAGGAGAGAAGGTAGGATATGATAATGTTGCTTATGCGTCACGGATGAACAAAGCGGTGGTGGTATTTCTTAAGGAAGAGCGCCTTGTTGATCGTATGGTTGAGCAGGGCGTACTTCTTAAGGGAATGTTTATTCAAGTTACCCCGCTTTTTTCTCCGTCAACAAGGGTAACGATTTCAAATGTACCACCGTTTATTCCAAATGAGCTATTGGAGCGCGAGTTATTGCGCTTTGGGAAGTTTGCAAGCTCAATTAAGGTTGTTCCGTTGTGTTGCAAACACCCGGCGTTGAAACAGGTTATGTCGTTTCGGCGACAGGTGTTTATGTTTTTGGACTCACCGGAGCAGACTTTAGAGATATCGTTTAAAGTCAAGTATGACAATAGAATGTATATGGCGTATGCTAGTACGGGTAGTCAACGGTGTTTTGAGTGTGGGGATGTTGGCCATAAGCGACATGCTTGCCCGAAAAGGGAGAAGGCAGAGGGAGGGGCGCAGGTGGTCACCGTAACGCCTGGGCCCACTGATGTAGGGAGAGGTGGGCTGATAGTGGTTGAGCAGCCACAAGCACCTGTTGCCGAGGAACAAGTTATCCGTGCTGAGGCCACGAGTTTGCAACTTGTATTAGAGGGAGATGTTATGCAGCAGAAAAATATTGTTGTAGAAGGTAAGGATGGATCTGAAGAGCCAGTTCCTCAGACTGGTGAGGAGGTGCCCAGTACGAGTACTGGGGCACAGGAGGGGGTTCATATGGAGTTAATCTCACAGGTAGTGGAGGAGATGCCCACTACGAGTAATGGAGTACAGGAGGGGGTTCATGTGGAGCTAATCTCCCAGGTAGTGGAGGAGATGCCCACTACGAGTAATGGAGTACAGGAGGGGGTTCATGTGGAGTTAATCTCACAGGTAGTGGAGGAGATGCCTGGTACGAGTAATGGAGTACAGGAGGGGGTTCATGTGGAGCTAATCTCCCAGGTAGTGGAGGAGATGCCCACTACGAGTAATGGAGTACAGGAGGGGGTTCATGTGGAGTTAATCTCCCAGGTAGTGGAGGAGATGCCTGGTACGAGTAATGGAGTACAGGAGGGGGTTCATGTGGAGCTAATCTCCCAGGTAGTGGAGGAGATGCCCACTACGAGTAATGGAGTACAGGAGGGGGTTCATATGGAGTTAATCTCCCAGGTAGTGGAGGAGATGCCCACTACGAGTAATGGAGTACAGGAGGGGGTTCAAATGGAGTTAATCTCCCAGGTAGTGGAGGAGATGCCTGGTACGAGTAATGGAGTACAGGAGGGGGTTCATATGGAGTTAATATCACAGGTAGTGGAGGAGATGCCCACTACGAGTAATGGAGTACAGGAGGGGGTTCATGTGGAGCTAGACTCCAAGGGAGTGGAGGAGATGCCCACTACGAGTAATGGAGTACAGGAGGGGTTTCATGTGGAGCTAGGCTCCCAGGTAGTAGAGGAGATGCCCACTACGAGTAATGGGGTACAGGAGGGGGTTCATGTGGAGCTGGGCTCTCATGTAGTGGAGGAGATGCCCACCACGGGTAATGGGGTTCAGGTGGGGCTAGTCTCCCAGGTAGTGGAGGAGATGCCTGGTACGAGTGATGGGGTGCAAGTGGGGAGTGTTGAAAGGGATGTGGCAGAGGGGAGTCAGTGGTCTGTGGCCTCAGCTGAGGAGGATCAGGAGAAGGATATGGATATCTCTTCTGATATGACAGCAGCTGGTGAGGACTCAATTTATGATCTAGAGGAGGTAAATGGGTTTCTGGATCAGACTTTTGGGAAATCTGTCAAATTGGCAGAATATTTTGAGGTTGATAAGTTTGTGAGGTCAGCTGTGATGTTACAGAAGACGGTGGGGTTAGACCAGTTGAGTGAGAAGAAGCGGTTTCGCTTGAGGAAATTTGTTACTGCTGTTACAGCAGCAAAAGGTGGTGGGAAACGTGGTCAGGTTAATAAGAAAAAATTTAAATAATGATGATGATCATGCTTCATAGGGTGTCTTTTTTCTCTTTGGTTTCTCTGTGGTATCTTCTGCTTTTCCTTTCTCTTTTCTACATGGAGGTACTAAGGGTGGGCTCTCTCAATATTAATGGGGGAAGGGACAGGAATAAGAGGGCTTGGGTTTTAGAAGAAATAAAACAGAAAAGGCTTAATGTAGTTTTCCTACAGGAGACACATAGTGATGAGGATAATGAGGTTGACTGGGGAATGTGGTGGGAGGGGCAGCATATACTCAGTCATGGTACTAATTTCAGTGCTGGGGTGGCCATCTTGTTTTCCTCAGGTTTAGGGGTGACTGTGATATCTACAACATAGATTGTCAAGGGTCGGGTTTTATTGGTCAAGGTGGATGTTATGGGGTTTTTGTTTGTTTTTTTGAATGTTTATGCTCCTAATGAGGGTACAGAGCGTCTTGTTGTGTTTGATAAAATAAAAGAAACCTTAAGACAGTGTGACCAAGAGGGGTGTATGGTTTTAGGGGGGGACTGGAACTGTACTGTGGATTTTACTGTTGATCGCAACGCTGAAGAACCTCACCTGCGGTCAGCCACTTTCCTGTCTGGCCTATTAACTGAGTTAGAGCTTTCTGATGTGTGGAGAGTAAAGAATGCAAAAGTTAGGCAATACACATGGTTGAAAGTGAATGAAGGTCGTGTCAGTGCAGCAAGGTTAGATAGGTTGTACGTATCTGATCAATACTGTAGTAGGGTTGGAAGGTGTGCCATTACTCCTGTGGGTTTCTCTGATCATCACATTATAACTGTTGATATTCACTTGTCCTGTCCACGAAGGTCATCACCTTACTGGTATTTTAATGTTAAATTGTTACATGATGTCAAGTTTTGTGAAAGGTTTTTGTTGTTTTGGGAAAAATGGAGGGTTACAAAAGGGAATTTTGAGTCCTTGAGACAATGGTGGGATGTTGGGAAGGCCCAAATACGAGTATTTTGTCAACAGTATACTGCTTTGTCTCAAATTGAAGTTAAAGAGACTATCAATGCCCTTGAACAGGACATCAAATCAATTGAATTGAAGCTGCTCACTCAGAATGACCCTGGACTAGTCATGAACTTACAGGACAAGAGACATGAACTGAGGTCGTTTCTGCATGAAAGAGTGAAAGGTGCCTTGATTAGGTCTCGTTTCGCTTCCCTCAAGGATATGGATGCTCCTAGTGCCTTTTTTTTTTAACCTTGGACAGTCGAAATTACAACGTAAACAGATGGTCTGCCTTCGTCTCCCTGATGGGAAGGTGACCACGGATGACAGTGAAATGCGTCAACATGCCGTGGATTTCTACTCTGCCCTCTATAAGGCGGAGGATTGTGACTCTCTGTGTACTGAACAGTTGTTACATGGTCTTCCTAAATTGGGACCTGAACAGAGAGTCGCATTGGACTCTGACATTACACTGCAAGAGCTGTCCACAGCAGTTATGCAGCTCTCAACAGGCCGAGCTCCTGGCATTGATGGTTTACCATCTGAGTTCTATAAGCACTTTTGGGGGTCTATTGGGGAGGATTTTTATGAAGTGGTGTGTGAATCTTTTCATGAGGGTTCTCTTCCTGTATCCTGTCAACGTGCGGTGCTTTCACTGTTGCCAAAAAAGGGGGATTTGGCTCTCATAAAAAATTGGAGACCTGTTGCTTTGCTGTGTGCAGAATATAAAATAGTTTCAAAATGTCTCTCAAACAGGTTGAAAGAGTATCTGGGATTGTTGGTCCACAAGGACCAGTCCTACTGTGTACCTGATCGCTCAATTGTTGACAACTTGTTTCTGATAAGAGATGTTCTAGACATTTGTAAACTGTCTGATGTAAATGTGGGTTTACTTTCTTTGGATCAGGAGAAGGCTTTTGACCGAGTGGACCACCAGTATTTGTTCAAAACGATGAAAGCCTTTGGGTTTGGGGATGTTTTTTTGTCTTGGATGAATTTACTGTATGCTGGGGCCTCGTGTATGGTGAAGGTGGGGGGTGGTTTGAGTTGCCCCATCCCTGTCCAAAGGGGTATCAGGCAGGGATGCCCAATTTCAGGGCAGTTATATAGTCTGGCGATTGAACCAATGCTTTGTTTTTTAAGAGCGAAGCTTACTGGTTTCTCTGTGCCAGGTGTAATGAAGGGTCCCACGATAGCACTGTCTGCGTATGCAGATGATGTGACAGTTTTTATTACAGGGGCTGAGGATGTTAAGGTTCTCTCAGACGCTTTAATGGTGTATGAGGGTGCCTCCTCAGCTAGAGTCAATTGGGGAAAGAGTGAAGCGCTGTGGGCAGGTCAGCTTCAGATAGGGTCCGCTCCACGGTTACCAGGGGGGCTTCAGTGGGGCAGAGATGGGATGAAGACATTGGGTGTTTTTCTAGGCTCTGATGTCTTTCAGAAAAAGAACTGGGAGGGTGTAGTGGAGAAAGTGTGTGCCAGACTGTCAAGATGGAAATGGGTGCTACCCCAGTTGTCTTATAGGGGGAGGGTACTGGTAATTAATAATCTTGCTGCCTCTACCCTGTGGCACAGACTAATGATTTTGCAGCCACCAAAGGGTCTGATACAAGAGCTTCAGAGGACCCTTGTCAATTTCTTCTGGTCTGGACAACACTGGATCAAGGCTGCAGCTTTGTACCTGCCACTGCACGAGGGGGGGCAAGGCCTGGTGGACATTTCCTCTAGGATCATGGCTTTCCGGCTTCAAGCAGCCCAGAGACTGTTGTACAGTGACGGTTCTAGCTGGGTCGACACAGCCTACGCACTGATGAGGAGAGCAGGCTGTTTGGGCTTAGACAAGCACCTTTTCCTCTTAAAGCTGGAGGGGGGTGAGTTGAATGGCCTGACTCCATTCTATGAGTCTGTTATGCAGGCTTAGAGGGTTCTGGTCAAGTCCCGTAAGGCCGGCACGCTACCAGGGATGTGGCTTTTTGAAGAGCCTCTTTTTTATAACACTGCCATCCAGTCCAGTGCTCTGGGTTCAGCCAGCCTGCGTTCATGCCTGTTAGGTGTCGGGTGCACCAAGCTGGGTCATCTGATGCAGAGCAGGAGCAGATCGTTGGAGGAGCTGGGAGAAAGAGCGGGGATCCGATCATCTCGCCTACTGAGGAAGGTCGTCGCTGAGGTCTGTGACTCCTTGCCAGTTCTTCATCGTCAGTATGTGACTGACATTTCCAATTCTGATCGGTGGAAGGAGGGTCTGGATTATGTGTTCCCTGCACTGATTGTTAGTGCTGCGGTGGGGGCATTTGAGGAGGACGTGGGGATGCTGCTTTCCTTCGATACCCCGGAGCTGGGGGATTTCAAGGAGGTGGGAAAGAAGGCCATGTACAGAATATGTGTAAAGGTGTCCCATGCCTCTTCCCTGGAAGGGGTAAAATCGACGAGGTGGGCGGGTGTGCTGGGTCCAGGTGCTTCCCCAAAAGGCTGTTGGCGATCATTATATAAACTGCCGATTGATAAGAGGACAGCTGACCTCCAATGGAGGATCATACATGGAGCTATAGCCACCAACATGCATCTGGTACACCTGGACCCTACTGTTGGGGAGGGGTGTCCATTCTGTGCAGAGTCTGAATCAGAACAAGCCGGGATACAGCAAGGCCTATATTAATGTGCAGCAAGAAGCTTAAGACTCCAAGGGAAGCCATTTATACACCCAAAACAGAATTGAGCGTGTCATATTGTGTAACATGGCAGAATAGATTCAGAAAGAAGGGAAGCTGTGACTGACTGTCAGGTACATGGGGTAAAGCAAGAGAGAGACATTAAAATATCATATGACCCCTTTCTAGCCAGACTTATTTTTTGCTCTGTTTTGTTGATTTTTCTTGACTGTTCCGGTGGCTTCATTAGCTGCCTTAGGCAAAGGAGACAGGGTGAGGAACGGAAGGAATACATTGGAAGTAATGTGAAGGAAAGATGTGGCACCACTGTAGCGTGGTTGTGATGAAGTCCTGTTGTGGTCTAATGTGTTATGACAGTACTGGATGAAGGAGCCCAGAATAGACACTACTGTGTGGAGATTCTGAACATCAGTAAACAGCATCTGTTAGAAGACTGAGCATTACCTACACTCTTAGAAAAAAGGGTTATTTGGGGTTCTATATAGAACATGTTGGTTCTTTGGACGAGATTAAAGAACCCTTTACTAAAAAATGGTGAGGGTTCTATCCCTACCCCAGAGTGTAATGGGGATTTTTGAAAACAACAGCAAACAAAAGCTAATCCAGTCAAATTAAACTCTGAAATGACAGCTAACATTCCCTTTAAATTTGTTTAATCTGTTTTGTATTGACATTTATATCCATAATGAATGATGCTGTTGCATGATTTCTCCTGATCAGAGAAATGGCTAGCTGACATCCTACACCGTTAGCTCTCTGTGGCAGGGGGAAGATCAAATTCATATAGTTGCCGAGGTCTGAGTGGCAAACAGCAAGGTTCATACAAACCTTTGCTGTTGCAAACTATATGCTATCTAGAATGGTCGCCCTGCGTCACCCAGGTGGGTGCTACACATTGGTGGTGGATGAAATGAGTTTCCCGATACTATGTAAAGCGCTTAGAGTAGCTCAGTTGGTAGAAAAGCGCTATACAAATCCAATCAATTATTATTAATTCATTATTAGAAGCAAGAGGAAATAATGTGTTTAATAAAAGCATACATTCTTAGATTATATAACTATATATTATATAATTATATAAAGAAATGTCCTCTCACTGTCAACTGTGTTTATTTTCAGCAAACTTAACATGTGTAAATATTTATTTGAACATAACAAGATTCAACAACTGAGACATAAACCGAACAAGTTCCACAGATATGCGACTAACAGAAATGGAATAATGTGTCCCTGAACCAAGGGGGGGTCAAAATCAAAAGTAACAGTCAGTATCTGTTGTGGCCACCAGCTGCATTAAGTACTACAGTGCATCTCCTCCTCATGGACTGCACCAGATTTGCCAGTTCTTGCTGTGAGATGTTACCCCACTCTTCCACCAAGGCACCTGCAAGTTCCCGGACATTTCTGGGGGGGGAATGGCCCAAGCCCTCACACTTTGAATCAACAGGTCCCAGACATGCTCAATGGGATTGAGATCCGGGCTCTTCGCTGGCCATGGCAGAACACTGACATTCCTGTCTTGCAGGAAATCACGCACAGAACAAGCAGAATGGCTGGTGGCATTGTCATGCTGGAGGGTCATGTCAGGATGAGCCTGCAGGAAGGGTACCACATGAGGGAGGAGGATGTCTTCCCTGTAACGCACAGCATTCAGATTGCCTGCAATGACAACAAGCTCAGTCCGATGATGCTGTGACACACCGCCCCAGACCATGACGGACCCTCCACCTCCAAATCGATCCCACTCCAGAGTACAGGCCTCGGTGTAACACTCATTCCTTCGACGAATCCGACCATCACCCCTGGTGAGTCAAAACCGCAACTCGTCAGTGAAGAGCACTTTTTGCTAGGCCTGTCTGGTCCAGCGACGGTGGGTTGTTGCCGTTGTCCTGTCTGGTCCACCGACTACATTGTTGCCGGTGATGTCTGGTGTGGACCTGCCTTACAACTGGCCTACAAGCCCTCAGTCCAGCATCTCAGCCTATTGCGGACAGTCTGAGCACTGATGGAGGGATTGTGCGTTCCTGGTGTAACTCAGTTGTTGTTGCCATCCTGTACCTTGTCCCGCAGGTTTTGTATTCGGATGTACCGATCCTGTCCAGGTGTTGTTACACATGGTCTGCCACTGCGAGGACGATTAGCTGTCCGTCCTGTCTCCCTGTAGCGCTGTTTTACGTGTCTCACAGTACGGACATTGCAATTTATTGCCTTGGCCACATCTGCAATCCTCATGCCTCCTTGCAGCATGCCTAAGGCATGTTCATGCAGATGAGCAGGGACCATCTTTCTTTTGGTGTTTTTCAGAGTCAGTAGAAAGGCCTCTTTAGTGTCCTAACTTTTCATAACTGTGACCTTAATTCCCTACCGTCTGTAAGCTGTTAGTGTCTTAACGACCGTTCCACAGGTGCATGTTCATTAATTGTTTATGGTTCATTGAACAAGCATGGGAAACAGTGTATAGAACCTTTTGGTCAATTCAAAATGTAACTGCCATTCTGATTTTAAAAAACTGCCATTCCAGCATGACCAAGCAAGAAGATGGTGGTTGAACGAACTTGCAAGTAGCCTACCAATAAGCACATTCTTTTTCAATATATCAAATCAAATTTTATTAGTCACATGCGCCAAATACAACAGGTGTAGACCTTACAGTGAAATTCTTACTACGAGCCCCTAACCAACAATGCAGTTTCAAAATACGGATAAGAATAAGAGATAAAAGTAACAAGTAATTAAAGAGCAGCAGTAAAATAACAATAGCGAGACCATATACAGGGGGGTACCGATATTACATTACACTCTGGGGTAGGGATAGAACCCTCACCATTTTTTGGTAAAGGGTTCTTTAAACTCATCCAAAGAACCAGACCGTGAGGCTGCCTGAGAGACCGGCCCATTCAACATCACCAGCTGTCATCATATGGTGAGAAACATCTTGTTCCCCAAGGCAAAAACCCTGTGCTACCCAGGAGCACGAGTACAGGACATAACAAGGCTGCTTCCGACTGTTCTACCACAGATGCCGGGAGCTGACACTGTCGTAGTCCATGTGGGGTCAAACTACATCAGGAGGGCTAGCTCGGAACATTTGAAAATTGATTTTAAAGAACTGATTTTAGCATTAAAAGACTCCAAAAAACAGCAAATCATTTCAGGTCCAGTACCATCGTTGGGCCGCGGGTGTGAAAGATTCAGCAGACTGCTGGCATTACACATCTGGCTAAAAGACTACGGTAGCTCTGCAGGAGTCACTTTTATTGATAACTTTGACACCTTCTGGAAACAGAAGATATTCTACAGGAATGACAGAGTCCATGCAAATCATCTTGGCTCCTGGACGCTGTCCACGCATTTCAAGGCTGCATTGAAACATTGGTTGGTAAATGATCCAAGACCAGCTCAGTTAATCCCTATCATTGACAATGAGTCGTCATAATGCTGCATCAAATGTATATGATCTTAGGGGCATTGGCAAACACAATGTAAGTCATTTAATTTATGTACCCTAATTGCACCGAATACATCTGTTTATCCTACAGCTATTGTAAGCAGTAATCATGAGCCTATAAACCAGAGTTACACTGTTAGCACTGAGGCGGTGTGCAATAGTAGGAAGACTACTTTATGCAAGTGCAAGGTGCAAGCTGATTGCACTATCAGCTCCAAAGTAAATAACATGAGTAAGTCTACCTCTGATAAGCTTCCCAGTAAAGCATTAAAAACAATCAAGCAACACAGAAAAGTGCGAAAAATAGCCCATATTAACATATTTAGCCTAAGAAACAAGGTCCATGAAGTCAATAACTTGCTTGTAACAGATGACATTCATATTCTGACTATCTCTGAAACTCACTTTGATAATACCTTTGATACAGTGGTAGCAATTAATGGTAATAACATCATAAATGCCAACGGAGGTGGTGTTGCGGTCTATATTCAGAAACACATTCCTGTAAAGCTTAGAGACAATCTAATGTCAAATACTGTTGAAGTAATATGGCTACAGGTTCATCTGCCTCACCTAAAGCCCATTATTGTGGGAAGCTGCTATAGACCACCAAGAGCAAACAGTCAGTATCTGGATAATATGTGTGAAATGCTTGATAATGTAGGTAATATCAACAGAGAAGTATATTTTCTGGGCGATTTACATATTGACTGGCTATCATCAAGCTGCCCACTCAGGAAAAAATGTCAAACTGTAACCAGTGCCTGCAACCTGGATCAGGTTGTCAGTCAACCTACCAGGGTAGTTACAAACAGCACAGGAATTAAATCATCAACACTGTCATGACGTTGGCCTGTGGGTAAGGTTTATGACCCCCCCATGAATACCTTTCTCCCTTCCCTCTCTCTCGGACTCTACTGAAGGACTTTTGAATAGCCTTTGTTAAACATAGAGTCTGGGAACATCAAACAAGGGGGGGGGGGGGGGGGGGGGGGAACCATATTTCGGTAATAGAACCAGTTGAAAATATGCGTTGGTACTTAATGAATATGATGTCAGTTCGGTTGTCATCTGAGACATTATGACTGATGACAAGACGACATAAACTGTATCTGGGAAAGTCTACACATTCTAGTTATCAGATTCACATGGAATTGTTGTGCAATTTAAATGTTTAAATATGACACTATTTGTGAAAAGATTAAATTCAATTTTAGCTTCCAAATGAGAGATTTGGGTTTTCATAAAGTTAGAGCTCTGCTCAATCAGTGGCCCGCCCCTGTGAAGAGACATGGGTTATAAACTATGAAACACACCCTTCTCTCCCTCCACTATATAAGCCCTTGACGAAAATGTAACTATCTGTTCCGAGGAAGGTAGGACGACGGTCCATACGGTGAAAAGGACTAACATATTCCAGTCTGTGCTAGCAAAACAGTCCTGTAGCCTAGCATCTGCTTCATCTGACCACTTTTTTATTGATCTAGTCACTGGTGCTTCTTGCTTTAATTTTTGCTTGTAAGCAGGAATCAGGAGGTTAGAATTATGGTCAGATTTGCCAAAATGGAGGGCGAGGGAGAGCTTTGCATACGTCTTTGTGTGTGGAGTATAGGTGGTCTAGAGGTATTTTTCCTCTGGTTGCACATTTAACATGCTGATAAAAATTTGGTAAAACAGATTTAAGTTTCCCTGCATTAAAGTCCCCGGCTACTAGGAGCGCCGTCTCTGGGTGAACATTTACTTGTTTGCTTATGGTGGAATACAGCTCATTCAATGCTGTCTTAGTGCCAGCCTCTGACTGTAGTGGTATGTAAACAGCTACAAAGAATACAGATGAAAACTCTCTCTGTAGGTTGTGTGGTCTACAGCTTATCATGAGATACTCTACCTCAGGCGAGCAATAGCTCGAGACTTCCTTAGATATTGTGCACCAGCTGTTGTTTACAAAAATACATAGTCCGCTGCCCCTCATATTACCAGACGCTGCTGTTCAATCCTGTCGGTACATCGTATAACCAGCAAACCGTATGTTGATATTGTCATCGTTCAGCCACGATTCCGTGAAGCATAAGATGTTACAGTTTTTAATTAATGTCCCGTTGGTAGTTTAATCTTCCGCGTAACTCACCGATTTTATTCTCCAAAGATTGCATGTTTGCTAGCAGAATGGAGGGAAGTGGGGGTTTATTCGAGCACCTTCTCAGAAGGCAGCCCGCCCTTCGGCCCCTCTTTCGCCGCATCCTCTTCACGCAGATCACGGGGATCGGGGCATGTTCCCGAGGAAGCAGTATATCCTTCGCGTAGGGCTCGTCAGAGTTGTGAAAGGAAAAAAAGGTGAGTAATCGCAGTCTAGAAGTTGTTTTCAGTCATAAGAGACGGTAGCGGCAACATTATGTACAAAATAAGTTAAAAAATAAGTTACAAACAACGTAAATAAACGAACAACAAAACTTAATTGGCTAGGGGCACGTAAAACGTCTGCCTTCTTCTCCGGTGCCATCTCACATTAAGGTAAGCAAAGTCTATTATTTAATTAAAATATATGAAGCCAAAGTCATATGATAAACTACATGCTAGATAAATAAAGTTTAAATGTTAGAATATGAGCACTTTTGTAAGCTAGCTAGCTAAACAGAAAAAGATAGGCTACTTTAATTCACCTCTTTAGAAGCTAGCCAGCTAACCCTTTCAAATAAACATATTTTATTATGGGATATGCCAAATAGAGCTACAGAGCCAGCCTGATATTGGCAATTAGCTAATTGTTACTTTTATTTCAATTGAGGGGACTGTTTCATGAAGCCATTAGAAGACTGTTTCTGACTGAGAGGAGGTAAGTATAAATGACTTATAATAAATGATGTATAGTAAGTATTGGTAATTCTATAGCCTATTTAATCATTACATGACTTTTAACACAACATCTAGGTTTTGCTCAGTCTGACAGTAACCCAGAACTATCAAAGGTAGAGGATCTCTATTTCAGCTGCTGCTGACAACAACTGCATGTAAGTTGATCTTCTACATTATAATATAATTATAAGTCTGCATAGCATTTTGTCTTCATTTTGGCAGATTAACACGTGTTTATTTCTGAAGATTAACTATTTTTTCCCCTTCTTCTCTGGAACCAGTCAGACAACAACCCCTTACTGTACTGGCGGTAGGTAGCCCAGCGGCTAAGGAGTTTGACCTGTGGCCGAAAGGTGTCCGGTTCAAATCCCGGGCGCTGGGGAAAAAAATGGGTGGAATTGATCTGACAACTGGAGGGCTGCTGGGTTCATATCCTCAAAACATTGCCCAACATTTGGGCCCTTGAACAAGGCCCTTAACCCCACAACATGCTCTCCATCCAGGGGTGCTGCACTGCAGCTTGAACCTGTACTTGTCTCAATTGTGTGTGTCTGCTGTTTGGGGAGGTTGAGAATGGAGCAGAATAAAAAATGTTGTTGTTCAATGTAACTAATGGACAAAGTTGTATTGTATTGTGAAAGAAGTCAGCCAGAGGTGACATGGGCCAACACTCAAACAAAAATATGCCTCCCTGGTCACCAGTGCATATTTCCAAACTATGTTTGCATATAATGACAAATTGAACAAAACAACAATGCTGGCATTCATTTGTCCAATATTTAATTGTTTATTAAATTATATTCTTAGCTAAAAATATGACTATTTAAGAGTAGTAATTAATAAATGGCAGTACGCAGGGTTTTATACGGAACCATTTTTATATGGAACAACCTCTATGGTTCTGATCAAAAAACTATACAAAAGGGTTCTATATAGAACTTTTAGGGGTTCCACTCAGCAATAAAAGAAACGTCCCTTTTTCAGGACCCTGTCTTCGAAGATAATGAATAAAAATCCAAATAACTTCACAGATCTTCATTGTAAAGGGTTTAAACACTGTTTCCCATGCTTGTTCAATGAACCATAAACAATTAATGAACATGCACCTGTGGAACGGTCGTTAAGACACTAACAGCTTACAGACGGTAGGCAATTATGGTCACAGTTATGAAAACTTAGGACATTAGAGGCCTTTCTACTGACTCTGAAAAACACAGAAGAAAGATGCCCGTGGTCCCTGCTCATCTGCGTGAACATGCCTTAGGCATGCTGCAAGGAGGCATGAGGACTGCAGATGTGGCCAGGGCAATAAATTGCAATGTCCGTACTGTGAGACGCCTAAGACAGCGCTACAGGGAGACTGGACGGACAGATGATCGTCCTCACAGTGGAAGACCATGGGTAACAACACCTGCACAGGATCGGTGCATCCAAACATCACACCTGCCGGACAGGTACAGGATAGCAACAACAACTGCCCGAGTTACACCAGGAACACACAATCCCTCCATCAGTGCTCAGACTGTCCGCAATAGGCTGAGAGAGGCTGGACTGAGGGCTTGTAGGCCTGTTGTAAGGCAGGTCCTCACCAGACATCACCGGCAACAACGTCGCCTATGGGCACAAACCCACTGTCACTGGACCAGACAGGACTGGGAAAAAGTGCTCTTCACTGACAAGTCGCGGTTTTGTCTCACCAGTTGTGATGGTCGGATCCGTGTTTATCGTCGAAGGAATGAGCGTTACACCGAGGCCTGTACTCTGGAGCGGGATCGATTTGGAGGTGGAGCTTGTTGTCATTGCAGGCAATCTCAATGCTGTGCATTACAGGGCAGACATCCTCCTCCCTCATGTGGTACCCTTCCTGCAGGCTCATCCTGACATGACCCTCCAGCATGACAATGCCACCAGCCATACTGCTTGTTCTGTGTGTGATTTCCTGCAAGACAGGAATGTCAGTGTTCTGCCATGGCCAGCGAAGAGCCCGGATCTCAATCCCATTGAGCACATCTAGGACCTGTTGGATCGGAGGGTGAGGGCTAGGGTCATTCCCCCCCCAGAAGTGTGTGGGAACTTGCAGGTGACTTGGTGGGAGAGTGGGGTAACATCTCACAGCAAGAACTGGCAAATCTAGTGCAGTCCATGAGGAGGAGATGCACTGCAGTACTTAATGCAGCTGGTGGCCACAACAGATACTGAATGTTACTTTTGATTTTGACCCCACCTTTGTTCAGGGACACATTATTCCATTTCTGTTAGTCACATGTCTGTGGAACTTGTTCCGTGTATGTCTCAGTTGTTGAATCTTGTTATGTTCATACAAATATTTACACATTTTAAGTTTGCTGAAAATAAATGCAGTTGACAGTGAGAGGACATTTCTTTTTTTGATGAGTTTATGATGCAAGCGATAGAACCCTTTTTGTTTCTAAAGGAAACTTTCTTTCCAAATGCAGTGAGTTTTACCTAGAGGGCTCTTTATCACATGATGCTAAATACTAAAGAAAGGTGTGCACCATGGTAACCAGTACAATTCTGTCTCACTGTGGATCACATCATTTGAACTCAATAACATCTTCTGAGAAATATTCAAAATTGTTATGTATCAACATCAGTGGCAATTTTAGCATGTACATCTTGGTGTGGCAAACGTTTATTTTTTTATTGGGGATGCATGCCACAAACCAACTACACAACACAACAATACATTAATTGCACTATAACGGTGACAAATGGTGCCCACAAACTGTTAGGGCCTACATAAAGCTTCTCAACAGCAGTCCCAACACCTTACCACTGCTACGCCTGGCTATCAGCGGAGCCTTGTCTGGCAGTGAAACAGTTCATTCAGAATAAGTTGGGTGAATTTTGGCCCATTCCTCCTGGCAGAGCTGGTGTACCTGAGTAAGGTTTGTAGACCTCCTTGCTCGCACACGCTTTTTCAGTTCTGCCCACAAATGTTCTATAGGATTGAGGTCAGGGCTTTGTGATGGCCACGACAATACCTTGACTTTGTTGTCCTTAAGCCATTTTGCCACAACTTTGGAAGTATGCTTGGGGTCATTGTCCATTTGGAAGACCCATTTGCGACCAAGCTTTAACTTCCTGACTGATGTCTTGAGATGTTGCTTCAATATATCCACTTAATGTTCCTCCTCATGATGCCATCTATTTTGTGAAGTGCACCAGTCCCTCCTGCAGCAAAGCACTCCCACAACATGATGCCACCACCCCAGTGCTTCACGGTTGGGATGGTGTTCTTCAGCTTGCAAGCCTCCCCCTTTTTCCTCCAAACATAACGATAGTCTTTATGGTCAAACAGTTCTATTTTTGTTTCATCGGACCAGAGGACATTTCTCCAAAAAGTACAATCTTTGTCCCCATGTGCAGTTGCAAACCGTAGTCTGGCTTTTTTATGGCGGATTTGGAGCAGTGGCTTCTTCCTTGCTGAGTGGCCTTTTTTCGTTTATGTCGATATAGGACTCGTTTTACTGTGGATATAGATACTTTTGTACATGTTTCCTCCAGCATCTTCACAAGGTCCTTTGCTGCTGCTCTGGGATTGATTTGCACTTTTCGCACCAAAGTACGTTCATCTCTAGGAGACAGAACGTGTCTCCTTCCTGAGCGGTATGACGGCTGCGTGGTCCCATGGTGTTAATACTTGCGTACTATTGTTTGTACAGATAAACGTGGTACCTTCAGGCGTTTGGAAATTGCTCCCAAGGATGAACCAGACTTGTGGAGGTCTACAATTTGTTTTCTGAGGTCTTGGCTGATTTCTTTTGATTTTCTCATGACGTCAAGCAAAGAGGCACTGAGTTTGAAGGTAGGCCTTGAAAAACATCCACAGGTGTCACGCCATGACCTTAGTATTCTTTGTTTTCTTTATTATTTTGGTTAGGTCAGGGTGTGACGAGGGTGGTATGTGTGTTTTTGTCTTGTCTAGGGTTTTTTGTATGTCTAGGTGTGTGTGTCTAGTCTAGACATATGTAGGTCTATGGTGGCCTAGATTGGTTCCCAATCAGAGGCAGCTGTTTATCGTTGTCTCTGATTGGGGATCCTATTTAGGTTGCCATTTTCCAGTTTGGTTTGTGGGTTATTGTCTATGTGAAGCTGCATGTCTGCACTCATTGTTTGTAGCGTTCACGTTTGTTTTGTTATTTTGTTTAGTGTTCTTCGTGTTCAGTCGTCTTCTATTAAAAATATGTATTCACATGACGCTGCGCTTTGGTCTCCTCACTACGACGTTCGTGACAACAGGTACACCTCCAATTGACTCCAATGATGTCAATTAGCCTATCAGAAGCTTCTAAAGCCATGACATCATTTTCTGGAATAAGCTGTTTAAAGGCACAGTCAACTTAGTGTATGTAAACTTCTAACCCACTGGAATTGTGATACAGTGAATTATAAGTGAAATAATCTGCCTGTAAGCAATAGTTGGAAAAATTACTTGTGTCTTGCACAAAGTAGATGTCCTAACCGACTTGCCAAACCTATAGTTTGTTAACAAGAATTTTGTGGAGTGGTTGAAAAACAAATTTTAATGACTCCAACCTAAGTGTATGTAAACTTCCGACTTCAATTGTAATAGATTTTTGGACTCACCTTGTTGTTCTGTGCTTACTTGAACAGGAAGGTGGTGATGCAGTCCTTCGTAGGGAAATTTTGTCATCAAATTTTGTCATCAATGTCTGGCATTCTCTAGATTTATGGTGCTTTCAAGACAACTGGGAACTCTGGGAAAAAAACAAGGTTGAATCATGATGACGTCAGTGATGTTCTGGTCATAGCTCTAGAAAGAGGCCCGAGTTCCTGATTTACAATTCCAAGTTGGATGACAATTCAAAACTTATTTTCCCAGTCGGAGCTAGTTTTTTCCTGAGTTCCCAGTTGTCTTGAACTCACTGAAGTCAGATTTCCCAGTTCCGAGTTAGTTGTTTTGAGCGTGGCAGAAATCATGCTGGATTGACAGCATGGCCAATGTTGAATGTTTATCATTTTAAACTTGGAAAAGAGACCCTTAAACCCATATTTGGGAACACAAACCCACTCCACTGAATAGCAGGCTAGTGATTGCTTTGCAATGCTTGCAGTTAGCCACTGATTCCTTCCAAACCACTCATTGTTGAATTTGTGATTTCCAACTTGTTGTGTAATGTTTATGGCCGTTGAACACCGATATGTTTTATCTATCATTTCTCTTCATTATTTCTCTGCATATGACAAGCTTTAAAAATGATTTGCCAGTAGATTGTTGCCTTGATTCATGATGATGACTGCTAGCTAAGATTGAAAGTATGAAGTCAGTCCAATCAAAGCTACTGTAGATATAAGGTGATTTGACGTAATTTAATCTGTAGCCAATGACCTTGCGCCTTCTTGGATGGGCACTTCTAATGTAACTCTATGGCAACAAAATGTTTTTTATATTTCAATCTAACTGATATGTGGGGTGCAAAACAGGTGGGGCCCCACCTGCCCTGAATGATGGGTCATCACTGATCAACATGAAGGTGGGGCTCCACCTGCCCTGAATGATGGGTCATCACTGATCAACATGAAGGTGGGGCTCCACCTGCCCTGAATGATGGGTCATCACTGATCAACATGAAGGTGGGGCTCCACCTGCCCTGAATGATGGGTCATCACTGATCAACATGAAGGTGGGGCTCCACCTGCCCTGAATGATGGGTCATCACTGATCAACATGAAGGTGGGGCTCCACCTGCCCTGAATGATGGGTCATCACTGATCAACATGAAGGTGGGGCTCCACCTGCCCTGAATGATGGGTCATCACTGATCAACATGAAGGTGGGGCTCCACCTGCCCTGAATGATGGGTCATCACTGATCAACATGAAGGTGGGGCTCCACCTGCCCTGAATGATGGGTCATCACTGATCAACATGAAGGTGGGGCTCCACCTGCCCTGAATGATGGGTCATCACTGATCAACATGAAACGCTGGTTAAGACATGTAGATTGAGATGGGCTTACCAAGAAGAACCTCCAAAAAGGACTCATTTGAGGTAGAAAGGAGTTGGAGCACACAACAACAAAAAGCAGAGACATCTATATATTTTTTTTTAACATATTTGAATTGGTGGTGTTCCTCGGGGCTCTGTACTGTACTTCCCTCATTGTCCTCTCTATCGCTGAATCACCCTCGTCAATCCTCTCATACAAAATAAAAACTTCCAAACTAATGCACTTTTTTCAATATTTACATCATAGTTCTAGTTTGAAAATAAATCTGCTTTTCATCTCACATCCACCAACAGCAGAGGATGTTTGTGTTCGTCTGATTTCTCGCTCCTAGCACAATCTGTCAGTAGAAAAGCGACGTCTGACTCATCCTCTTGTTGAAATAAACAAATAGTGTTCCTTTTTTAGCTGGAGATGAAAACAGAAAAATAAAAAAGGGCACATTTATGTAAGAGTAGTATGTCGAGCTACAATTACATCCACACACAAATGCCTCACAAATTACACATCAGGTTAGACATGTTACCCCTATACATATCTACTCTATAACTTCTCATGTTCTTCCTATTTTTATTTCTCATGTTTTTGTTCTACCTTATGCTATTTGTAGTATTACATTGTTATTGATTACTGCATTGTTGGGTTTAGAGCTTGCAAGAAAGGCATTTCCCTGTACTTGTTGTCGTGTCTTTGGCTATGCCAGATTAATTGCTATGACATGCTATTCTATAAAATAATTTCTCCGTAATTAATGATTGAACTAATCATGTAAATATAATTAACTAGAGAGGGACACCACGAAATAATATTTATAGAGCTGTTATCTCCGAATAAACTCTTAAAGATTTAGTAATATTTTACATCCATAGCAGTCACATTAATCGTCATTTTATTCAGTCTCATCTGAAAGTGGTAAATCCTTGGTTATCTGCAAGAATCCTGGCTAACAAGTTGAATCAGCAATACAAAATTGGGTTTAATTATTTATTTACTAAATACCTAACTAATCACACAGAATCACACATAAACAATTAAATCATAACTTGATCACAAATTGCCGTCATAAAGGCAAACGTCCCTAGCGGGCGGAACAGATATGACAGCTTGTTACACAAAGGGAAGGGGCGGGATTTTAGTGAAAGAGCGGGAGACTGGAACATAGGCGAGCTGTGTTATCGTAAATACAGTATCTTATGCATTCTAAATTACCGCCCATTTGAAAAAGGAAAATGCAATAAATATTTACTCTGAGCTGCGCTTCAGTAGGTTGGTGGTAGATGGAAGACCGTATCGCCAACCCGAGTCCTCTGTCCTTTGAAGAATGTCTCTGGTGGTCACTGGATATGTGGTAACGTCGTTGTGGAGTAGACGGGATACTCTGACTGTCCTTCCTAACCTGCGTTTGTAGCAGCTGTTGCTAACTCAACGGCTAGGAGGTATCACTTCTGTAGTGAATACGAGTTCAAAGTTCATACCATTTGAAACCAAAGTCCATGCTGATGTTGGCTTAGTTCTGTAGTTATTATCTGAACCATTCTGACATCGGATCGTCATCCTAAATGTACCCGGAACAGGAAGTTATATTTTTGTCAATGGCTTTTATAGTGGAGGGAGAGGGGTGTGTCTGAAAAGTTTATAACCCATGTCTCTTCACAGGGGCGGGCCCCTAGTTGAGCAGAAGCCCAAATTTATGAAAATCCAAATCTCTCATTTGGAAGCTAAAATTACATTTAATCTCTTCACAAATAATTTCATATTCAAACATTTGAATTAAACAACAATTCCATGTGAATCCGATACCTCTGACGTTTAGACTTTCCACAGTAGAGTTTATGTCATTCTATCATTGATGAGAATGTGTCAGAGGGCAACCGAACTGACATAATATACCTTAAGTACCACCGCATATGTTCAGTTGGTCGGATTACCAGAATATAGTTCATTTCCCCCCACTTCTGATGTTCCCAGAATCTCTATGTTAACCAAGGGGTTTTCTTATGTCACATCAGTTATAGTAGGGAGAGGGAAAAGGGGGAAAAGAGGTATTTATGACTGTCATAAATCTACCCCTAGGCCAACGTCATGACATTGTGCACATGACATTAAAACTTATTTGATAATACGGACGCCTTTGTAATCTACCTGTAAATCCCCTCACAATAACAAGGCCTATGCCACATTGATGAGTATTCATATGGCGTTCTGGGGCTCTGGAGGCTGGAGTATATTGAAATAATTTCATAGTCTTCCCACACACAAATGTATATCTGAAGCAAATTGCCATTGCCACAAATGTACAGAATTCAGTGGGGGCATGAACATGAGTCACAACACAGACAGAGATATATGCAAACACATGCAGACAACGGTTGAGACAACCAGCCCATTACATACATACACAAAGAGGGACATGACCCACCTGGAAATTGAGCCATTGACGTCAAAGCTTCTAGACCAATAGAATGTATCCCTCTCTCTCCCTCCCTCCACCCTGCCAGGACATTGACAGCTGGGGTTAAGGAGTAGTATCAGTCACGATGCAGTTTCCCTATGATATGACATCAGCATGTGATATGGATAATTGGTATGGCATTGGAATCAATTTGATTGATTAGATCAATTCAAATAGAATTAGTACAGATGTGTCAGATGTATGGGTATTACTGATACTGAACAGAGCAATAGCCTACTACAGATCAATGTCTATATGATGCCAAGCAAGCATTAAGAACCAATTGGCCTGAATTTCACTGACGTTATCTTATTGACATCAGACAGTGTCTTCAGGCTACAACCAGGGCCTAGGATGATGCAGGTTGATTAGTATCTGAGGCACTTGGAGATAACAGGTTTTTATGTCTCTCTAATAGGCTGATACAATTTGATATTACATCGAACAGATGGCGCAACATATGCAGATATTACAACAATATGTATATTACTGTAGTTACACTTGAGACTGCTGCTAATTAAAAGCCTGCAAGAAAGTTTCTATTTGACCTTAAAGGCCAGTGTTTTGGGCGGATGGGCTGTAGGAGGAGGGAGAGGGTGGAACTGAGTGGTAATTGGTTTCTGTTTACCCGGAGCATCCCCACAACCACAAGCAATTAGCCAAGCTGCTTGAGCCTTACTTCCTTTACTGCTTGGTGTGTGTGTGTGTGTGTGTGTGTGTGTGTGTGTGTGTGTGTGTGTGTGTGTGTGTGTGTGTGTGTGTGTGTGTGTGTGTGTGTGTGTGTGTGTGTGTGTGTGTGTGTGTGTGTGTGTGTGTGTGTGTGTGTGCATGCTTGCGGTAATTAGGGAATTACATGAAGTGGAGGCTTGTGCTGAATGTAAAATATGGTTGGTCTATTAGCCAAATACATCAACAGAAGCATACAGACACACTGAGACACCAGTCTAATCTAATTGTTACAATGGCAAAACAGAAGTGATATCTGAAAGCGTATCTGGAATCAGGTAAACAAATCATACTACTGTACACATCTGAGTGCCGACTCCCGACATAAATGTATGAATGAAAGTGACGGCGTCCCCCTGACCTGCGCCAGACAGGACTTGACAGGCAACCAAAATAAATGACCACTGGCTGACGATTGCACCGTCATAGGCACCTCCCATAGCGCACGGTCTCTCTGCAGTCCTCATCACCCCGCATCATTCTTTGGCCGATCTTGGGAGTGAGTCATCGATGGACTTTACTCTCTGTCACGGGGGACGCCCGCGAACGCCTTTTTGTTGACGCATAGGTACAAATCACAATTTACTACGAACATCAGCAGTTATGGTAGGCTACCTGATTAGGGCGCGATACGGGAACAGGAAGTGATCTCTACCAATATGTTTTAAATCAATAGATGTTGCATTTCTCCTTGCTTGGCCAGCATTATTATCCAAAATGCTGTGCAGCGTTTCTGTAATAGCCTACACAAATGTTTAGTTGTAAACACAAATAATGCAGCATTATGTAGCATACGAAATGCTTCACGTAGTCTCAAGTCCCTGTACAAATTATTATAGCTGGGCCTGTAATCTATAATTAGCCTATACTCTGGCGAACTCGTGGGCATGGTTGTATAGGTCTATGACCATCTAAATAGACATTGTGCTGTGGGCTAATTAAATCACGTCCTTAATGTCCAGATATTCATCACTATTGGTTAACAACCAATACAATTAGACATGATAGCATTTCCAATTGAAAGTTGAGGTTAAGATATTATAAAATAATTGAACAAATGTGAGCCAGTTCTAATTGGGTTTGTATGTTTCTTTGGATCTAGTATTGCGTATGTCACAGTGACGCACGAGTCAGGTGGCGCCTCATATAATGGGAGGAGCTGTCCCTGGTGCTGAACACAGAATCCCTGCTCATGCTCACACTGAGAAAGAGATGCTAAATTCACTCACGACGATCAATTGAAACTATTCTGCAGAGGTAAGACTTTACTCAGGGCCTACATCGAAATTATTATTATTTAGAGAAAATGGATTTCAATTAAGACTATTTTCAGTTCTTTTAATATGTTTGTCCATTTTAAAATCCGTTTAGCTTTGCAACCAACCTGATGCATTGCAAACAGGTCTGCCGCAGTGAAGAGATGCATACTCTGTTCTGTCATTCTTAGACTAACTAAAGTTTATTATAGTTTTCGTTTTCAGTAATTTGCAGTTATTATGTAGGCTAAACTGATAAGTAGCCTAAATTAAGCAATAATTTGATTTCAAAACCAATTAATCCACTAGTTGGTTTATAAGTAGCCGTGTTCAATACCTTTATCCAAATTAGGTGTATGATTATAAAGTTCTATCGCATTTTATCAGTAAAAAGCTCGTGCAACAAATACAACAGCGTTTTAGTGCGCTAGAGATGTCTTGTGTGTAGGTAGTTCTGTTTCGACAGCAGCCAGCATCAGCCCAAGGGTTACCTAGACAACTAGATTGTGACTCATTCCGGAAGGCAGCAATTTGAAAAATAATGAGATTTACAGGCGAGCTGAATATCCATGTTATTACTGCTCCGCAAACAATAATTTGGGCATTCAACCGATGCGATTTTAAATCTCTGGATAAAAACTCATTGCATATCACTATCACTGGTAAACTATAACAATATATCTGAAGCGTCAAACGGGAATAAAATGGCAGGTCTGAAAATGAAAGGTTTCAGAATTTAAATGAGGATCATGAGAGCTGATCATTACAAAAGCATTTCAACTGGCCTTATCATTAAAAAAAGGTCCATTGCAGCCATTTTATCTCAATATCAAATAATTTCTGGGTAACAGTTAAGTATTTTACTGGGATTATGTTAAATTAAAGAGCAATTTCTCCAGCATGAATTTTCACAGTATTATTCCAACATCAGTGTGGAAATATATATAAAACACAAGAAAATCACGATTTTGACTGCACAGTCCTTTAACAAATTCTTGTTTGAAAGAAATATGTACATAATGGTCTGACCAGTGAAAAAATCATATCCTAAACCTAAAGGTTAGCATTGACACTTCTCTCTCTGTTGTGTCTGTCGTCTCCAGGCTGAAGACACCATGCCATCAATCCCCACGCTCTCCTCGGTAGGGATGGCCTTCCTCTTCTCACTGCTCCTCCTCCTCTTGGGCTCTGGCAGTGTCCAGGGGGCCTCTCTCAGAGAACACAGACTGAAAGGCAGTGAGCTGGACCCCCAGCAAGTAGACACCCCCTACCTCCCCACCAACGCAGACATGCTCAAGGCCTTGGAGTACATTGAGAGCCTCCGCCAGCGTACCGGGGGAGGAGCGCCAGCCCCCCAGGAGCAGGCTCCCCTCACTCCAGACTACGACACCACCAACATGGACAAAGACTCAGAGAAACTCCGCTCCATGCTGAGGCTAGCCTCTCCTGCCCAGACCAGTCAGCGTAAGATCGGCCAGGACCAGGATGAAGAGGATGAGGAAGGGGAGCGAAACAAGGAGGACAAGACCCAGGAGTGGCTGCAGGCGGTGCTGAGTACCCTCCAGCAGACCGAAAAGGGCCCCAAGCCAGCCCCTGTGAGGCCCAGTGTAGCCCGCCACACTCTGGGCAAAGGGCGGAGACCGGCGAAGGAGGAGAGCCAGTTGGGAGAGGGCGTGGCATATCCATGGTCACAGCAGCAGCGTACCAGCCGGCCTAACAGGAAGTACCCACTGATGTTTGAAGATGAGGAGGACGGTGAGGAAGAAAGCAGAGCCCCAGGCCGCGAGAGCCCCTTCAAACGCACCAATGAGAACATGGAAGGGAAGTATACACCCCAGAACCTGGCCAACCTGCAGTCTGTGTTTGAGGAACTGGGGAGGATAGCCAATGCCAAGGCTGGGCACAAACGCCAGACTGAGGATGATGAAGAGGAGGATGATGATGATGACGACATATTCCGGGTGAGGAATCTGGCCTATGAGGATGTGATGGGGGGAGAGGACTGGGCGCCCTTAGAGGAGCAGGTGGAGACGGACGATGAGGAGAGTGACAACAGGCAGGAGTTTGACAGAGGCTTGAAGGATGATGAAGAGGATGATGATAATGAAGATGAGGAGGAGATTGATGAGGTCAAGCGATCGAGCCAGCCGGTTCCGGGAGAACATGACCCAGATGACATCACCAAACTGGTCGACTACTACCTTCTGAAGGTGCTAGAGAAAACAGAGCAGGAGGAGCGGAAGAGAGAGCTAGAAGAAGAGGAGGAGAGGGAAGAGAGGAGGGCAACTCAAATTCTGTACAGCGACAAGGTAGATCCACAAGCCATTTACCACCTCATCCAAATCTCCCAGAAACTACAGATCCCACCAGAAGACCTGATGGACATGCTGAAGAGTGGGGAGATGACAAAACAGGACAGGACACCACTGAGGACACAAGCACATTCTTGGACACCCAACGATCTGGCCAGGGTAGAGGACAAACTAACTCAAATCTCCTCTAAGAAAAATAAGATCCCTCCAGAGACATTCTTCAACAGACGGCTGCCTGAGACCCAAAAAAGCAACGTCCCATACGAAATAAACACAGAAGACATTCAAAAAATCCTCGGCCTGGGAAGTGTGGCAAATCAGAATGCACCCGCACTCAAGAAGCAGAAACAGCATACAAGCCCACCGTTAAGGTTAAACGCACCAGCTGGAAGGCAGAAAGACTACATGTTCTCTGAGCCAAACGTCCCAGAGAAAGGAAAGGGCGACTACGACAACACTGTTGACGAAGACGAGCTGGAGACATATCTGGCTGCCCAGATGTTGGTGCAGTACCCGCAGGCAGCAAACAAGGCAGACCAAAAAAAGCGTGCATCGCAGCCTCCCTCACAAGACGATAAGCTTGTGCAGGGAAAGTTCGAGCAGGCGGTACAGGACTACTTTGACCAAATGGACTCAGACAAAAGCCAGCCTCAGAAAAGGCAGTCAGAACCCGAGGAGGACACGGGCGGTGCTTTGCAAACGCATGGCTTGGATGACGACATGCTGCTGAAAGTCCTAGGCTATCTGAACCCAGAGACCGAAGATAAGGACCTTTACGCCAAAACTGTCAAAGGAATGTAGATGGGGGAGATGCAGCTACATATTATATAATTGTTTTGATGGGGGGGAATCATAATAAATTATTTTGAAAAATAAATACATGCAATGGAGTTTAGTCTCTTCAGTAGATTTACTACAGCTCATGCTTTAAATAGCCAATTTATACATGAACTTGATCTGATGTAGCTACAAGGGAGTGCCTATTGGTGGTTGTAACTGGGTGTGTGGCATAATATTCAATGTTTTTGATAGGCTAGATAAAACAACACAACACACCACTTCAAACTAGCCGTACATTTCAGTGCCCATACAGCCGAATCAGTGTTGGATTCTTCACATCCACTTGTGTTATTCCTCGTAAATTATATTTCGTACATGTGTTCGGTAATGTGTGACGTATGAGATGAATAAAGCATTGACTTTATTTTTTCCTTACTGTGTGGTGTTTACTCATTTGGAGCACACAGAGATGGTGAACAGGCTGCAGGATATCACATTCAAAACACCATCTGCCTCAATGTGTCAGCAACAACAATATGTAGCCTCGATCAATCAAACATCTTAGTTTGACAGGTAAGCTAGTAGTATATTGTAATCCATTTGGAGCTACAATAATGAGAAAACGTGATATTGGGAATTTCCGACACACAGAATGAGATTCTATTTCCATGATTTTAGCACCATAGGTCAACTCAGGTTGCAACGAACTAAGACGACAAATATCTTTGCCTGGGGCAAGCAGGGTAGTTCTAGTCAATTCCAGCTATAAAACCAAGAGATATAGTCTAATAAAGTAGCAATAATCAATTTTCAAAAGTTGGAAACAACGTACTCCAACTAACATTTAAAAGACTATTCTGGAAACAAAACTACTCAGACAGTACAACTTTAACTGTACTGCAACACTTTCCAAAATGTCCACCTTTAACTTCAGCCTTAGAACCCTCTGGCTAGAGCTTGACTACTGATACATATTACAATAAGGCACTATGCTTGTGTAGACAATGGCTACATTAGCCAACATAGAATTAAAATAATAAATGTGACTTTCAAAATGGTAATATTGTGGTTTAAATCCTTTGGATCAACTCACAACTGAATTAAAACATTTGAAAATGCAGCTGCAATATTCTAAAATAACATTGATTTGCTTGAAAATCACAAGGCAAAGTAGGCTACCATTTTTTAAAACATGTATGATCCTATCAAATATAATGTCATTATAAAATAGTTTAAACTAATATCACATGAAAAAATCTCAAAGTAAAAAAAGTAAAACTGTGTTTTAAAACAAACTCCTAATGCATCTTTTAGAAAGTGCTTATATAAAACAACAGACTGTGTTGTTACTATATTACTATGTGGTGTCTGAATGGAAGAGTGTATTACTATGTGGTGTCTGAATGGAAGAGTGTATTACTATGTGGTGTCTGAATGGAAGAGTGTATTACTATGTGGTGTCTGAATGGAAGAGTGTATTACTATGTGGTGTCTGAATGGAAGAGTGTATTACTATGTGGTGTCTGAATGGAAGAGTGTATTACTATGTGGTGTCTGAATGGAAGAGTGTATTACTATGTGGTGTCTGAATGGAAGAGTGTATTACTATGTGGTGTCTGAATGGAAGAGTGTATTACTATGTGGTGTCTGAATGGAAGAGTGTATTACTATGTGCGATGTCTGAATGGAAGAGTGTATTACTATGTGCGGTGTCTGAATGGAAGAGTGTATTACTATGTGCGGTGTCTGAATGGAAGAGTGTATTACTATGTGGTGTCTGAATGGAAGAGTGTATTACTATGTGGTGTCTGAATGGAAGAGTGTATTACTATGTGGTGTCTGAATGGAAGAGTGTATTACTATGTGCGATGTCTGAATGGAAGAGTGTATTACTATGTGCGATGTCTGAATGGAAGAGTGTATTACTATGTGGTGTCTGAATGGAAGAGTGTATTACTATGTGCGGTGTCTGAATGGAAGAGTGTATTACTATGTGCGGTGTCTGAATGGAAGAGTGTATTACTATGTGGTGTCTGAATGGAAGAGTGTATTACTATGTGCGATGTCTGAATGGAAGAGTGTATTACTATGTGCGATGTCTGAATGGAAGAGTGTATTACTATGTGCGATGTCTGAATGGAAGAGTGTATTACTATGTGGTGTCTGAATGGAAGAGTGTATTACTATGTGGTGTCTGAATGGAAGAGTGTATTACTATGTGCGGTGTCTGAATGGAAGAGTGTATTACTATGTGGTGTCTGAATGGAAGAGTGTATTACTATGTGGTGTCTGAATGGAAGAGTGTATTACTATGTGGTGTCTGAATGGAAGAGTGTATTACTATGTGGTGTCTGAATGGAAGAGTGTATTACTATGTGGTGTCTGAATGGAAGAGTGTATTACTATGTGCGGTGTCTGAATGGAAGAGTGTATTACTATGTGCGGTGTCTGAATGGAAGAGTGTATTACTATGTGGTGTCTGAATGGAAGAGTGTATTACTATGTGGTGTCTGAATGGAAGAGTGTATTACTATGTGGTGTCTGAATGGAAGAGTGTATTACTATGTGGTGTCTGAATGGAAGAGTGTATTACTATGTGGTGTCTGAATGGAAGAGTGTATTACTATGTGGTGTCTGAATGGAAGAGTGTATTACTATGTGGTGTCTGAATGGAAGAGTGTATTACTATGTGGTGTCTGAATGGAAGAGTGTATTACTATGTGCGGTGTCTGAATGGAAGAGTGTATTACTATGTGCGGTGTCTGAATGGAAGAGTGTATTACTATGTGCGGTGTCTGAATGGAAGAGTGTATTACTATGTGGTGTCTGAATGGAAGAGTGTATTACTATGTGCGGTGTCTGAATGGAAGAGTGTATTACTATGTGCGGTGTCTGAATGGAAGAGTGTATTACTATGTGCGGTGTCTGAATGGAAGAGTGTATTACTATGTGCGGTGTCTGAATGGAAGAGTGTATTACTATGTGCGGTGTCTGAATGGAAGAGTGTATTACTATGTGCGGTGTCTGAATGGAAGAGTGTATTACTATGTGCGGTGTCTGAATGGAAGAGTGTATTACTATGTGCGGTGTCTGAATGGAAGAGTGTATTACTATGTGCGGTGTCTGAATGGAAGAGTGTATTACTATGTGCGGTGTCTGAATGGAAGAGTGTATTACTATGTGCGGTGTCTGAATGGAAGAGTGTATTACTATGTGCGGTGTCTGAATGGAAGAGTGTATTACTATGTGGTGTCTGAATGGAAGAGTGTATTACTATGTGGTGTCTGAATGGAAGAGTGTATTACTATGTGGTGTCTGAATGGAAGAGTGTATTACTATGTGCGATGTCTGAATGGAAGAGTGTATTACTATGTGCGATGTCTGAATGGAAGAGTGTATTACTATGTGGTGTCTGAATGGAAGAGTGTATTACTATGTGCGGTGTCTGAATGGAAGAGTGTATTACTATGTGCGGTGTCTGAATGGAAGAGTGTATTACTATGTGCGGTGTCTGAATGGAAGAGTGTATTACTATGTGCGGTGTCTGAATGGAAGAGTGTATTACTATGTGCGATGTCTGAATGGAAGAGTGTATTACTATGTGCGATGTCTGAATGGAAGAGTGTATTACTATGTGCGATGTCTGAATGGAAGAGTGTATTACTATGTGGTGTCTGAATGGAAGAGTGTATTACTATGTGCGGTGTCTGAATGGAAGAGTGTATTACTATGTGGTGTCTGAATGGAAGAGTGTATTACTATGTGCGGTGTCTGAATGGAAGAGTGTATTACTATGTGCGGTGTCTGAATGGAAGAGTGTATTACTATGTGCGGTGTCTGAATGGAAGAGTGTATTACTATGTGCGGTGTCTGAATGGAAGAGTGTATTACTATGTGCGGTGTCTGAATGGAAGAGTGTATTACTATGTGCGGTGTCTGAATGGAAGAGTGTATTACTATGTGCGGTGTCTGAATGGAAGAGTGTATTACTATGTGCGGTGTCTGAATGGAAGAGTGTATTACTATGTGCGGTGTCTGAATGGAAGAGTGTATTACTATGTGCGGTGTCTGAATGGAAGAGTGTATTACTATGTGCGGTGTCTGAATGGAAGAGTGTATTACTATGTGCGGTGTCTGAATGGAAGAGTGTATTACTATGTGCGGTGTCTGAATGGAAGAGTGTATTACTATGTGCGGTGTCTGAATGGAAGAGTGTATTACTATGTGCGGTGTCTGAATGGAAGAGTGTATTACTATGTGCGGTGTCTGAATGGAAGAGTGTATTACTATGTGCGGTGTCTGAATGGAAGAGTGTATTACTATGTGCGGTGTCTGAATGGAAGAGTGTATTACTATGTGCGGTGTCTGAATGGAAGAGTGTATTACTATGTGCGGTGTCTGAATGGAAGAGTGTATTACTATGTGCGGTGTCTGAATGGAAGAGTGTATTACTATGTGCGGTGTCTGAATGGAAGAGTGTATTACTATGTGCGGTGTCTGAATGAAAGAGTGTATTACTATGTGCGGTGTCTGAATGGAAGAGTGTATTACTATGTGCGGTGTCTGAATGGAAGAGTGTATTACTATGTGCGGTGTCTGAATGGAAGAGTGTATTACTATGTGCGGTGTCTGAATGGAAGAGTGTATTACTATGTGCGGTGTCTGAATGGAAGAGTGTATTACTATGTGCGATGTCTGAATGGAAGAGTGTATTACTATGTGCGATGTCTGAATGGAAGAGTGTATTACTATGTGCGATGTCTGAATGGAAGAGTGTATTACTATGTGGTGTCTGAATGGAAGAGTGTATTACTATGTGCGGTGTCTGAATGGAAGAGTGTATTACTATGTGGTGTCTGAATGGAAGAGTGTATTACTATGTGGTGTCTGAATGGAAGAGTGTATTACTATGTGCGGTGTCTGAATGGAAGAGTGTATTACTATGTGCGATGTCTGAATGGAAGAGTGTATTACTATGTGCGATGTCTGAATGGAAGAGTGTATTACTATGTGCGATGTCTGAATGGAAGAGTGTATTACTATGTGCGATGTCTGAATGGAAGAGTGTATTACTATGTGCGATGTCTGAATGGAAGAGTGTATTACTATGTGCGATGTCTGAATGGAAGAGTGTATTACTATGTGCGATGTCTGAATGGAAGAGTGTATTACTATGTGCGGTGTCTGAATGGAAGAGTGTATTACTATGTGCGGTGTCTGAATGGAAGAGTGTATTACTATGTGCGGTGTCTGAATGGAAGAGTGTATTACCATGTGCGGTGTCTGAATGGAAGAGTGTATTACTATGTGCGGTGTCTGAATGGAAGAGTGTATTACTATGTGCGGTGTCTGAATGGAAGAGTGTATTACTATGTGCGGTGTCTGAATGGAAGAGTGTATTACTATGTGCGGTGTCTGAATGGAAGAGTGTATTACTATGTGCGGTGTCTGAATGGAAGAGTGTATTACTATGTGCGGTGTCTGAATGGAAGAGTGTATTACTATGTGCGGTGTCTGAATGGAAGAGTGTATTACTATGTGCGGTGTCTGAATGGAAGAGTGTATTACTATGTGCGGTGTCTGAATGGAAGAGTGTATTACTATGTGGTGTCTGAATGGAAGAGTGTATTACTATGTGCGGTGTCTGAATGGAAGAGTGTATTACTATGTGCAGTGTCTGAATGGAAGAGTGTATTACTATGTGCGATGTCTGAATGGAAGAGTGTATTACTATGTGCGGTGTCTGAATGGAAGAGTGTATTACTATGTGTGGTGTCTGAATGGAAGAGTGTATTACAGTTTAATAGTTTAAATGTTGTGGCACTTATGGCAACTGGGGAAAGGATTCTTCAGTCTTAAGGTTCAACTCATGTCCCTGTTATTGGTTCAGTAGGTCGGTTTACTCATATACTCCTCCATTGTCTGTTGAGAGAACAGAATAAACATATTTACATATTTTGGCAAGTGTGTCACACTTAAGTGACTGTGTGTGTGTGTGTGTGTGTGTGTGGGGAGGGGTCACCTCTTGTAGTGTCTCTGCCTCCTCCATAGCGATGCCCACAGCTGTCTTGGAGGTCTCCAGGATCTCTCCTCCCATCAGGAACTCATCAAGGATGAAGTAGGCCTTCTCAAAGTTAAAGATGATGTCCAGCTCACACACCTGCAGCGTGCATGCACATGTACACAGTTAAAGTCCATCGATGACTCACTCACGCCCAAGATCAACCAAAGAATGAGGCAGGGTTGTAGGGGACTGCAGAAAGAGACCGTGCGGTATGGGAGGTGCCTATGACGGGGTTATCGTCAGCCAGTGGTCTTTTATTTTGGTTGCCTGTCAAGTCCTGTCTGTCGCACGTCAGGGTGATGCAGTCACTTTCATTTATACATTTCTGTCAGGAGGCAGCATGGATCCTGATTCCTGATACACTTTCTGATCACTTCTGTTTTGCCATTGTAACAATTAGATTAAACTAGTGTCTCAGTGTGTCTGTATGCTTCTGTTGATGTATTTGACTGACTCATTTTACTTTCAACACAAGCCTCCACTTTTCATGTAATTCTGTAATAACCACACGCATGCACGAGCACAGACACACCCATGTCTTACTATACTTGTGAGGACCATTCATTGATTCCCATTCAAAATCCTATTTTCCCTAACCCCCAACCCTAACCTTAACCCTAAACCTAACCCCTAATCCTGAAATTGCCTTTTTTCCTACTGAGGACCAGCAAAATTTCCTCACTTATCTGAATTTTTGTTTGTTTACTATTCTTGGGAATAGTAAACTAAAACATGTACACACACGATGAAGTAGGCCTTGTCAAAGTTAAAGATGATATCCATCCCACAGACCTGCAGCAGAGCAGACAGGGCGACAACAGCACTTCAATGAGAGGAATTAGGCACCATTAAGATTATAAAAATGTTGAAAATACTGTAAAAAGCACATTTAGTTTCTATTCACCAATTCCATCTGAACTTTCCCTGTGTTATATTGAACATTGTCCCCCAAAGAGACCTTAACCTGCCAATGAATAGCCCTTGCATTGCCTGTACATCATGCTTACGTTGCCAAAGTATTTGTCCAGCAGCTCGACATATCGGTGCAGCACCTCCAAGGTCAACAGTTCATTGTCCTGGTCCTCCAAACCACAGCAGAAGTAGAGGCTGGCATACCTGCAAGGGGGTCAGAGATCAAGGAACAGGGTTATGGTTTTAATGTTTATATGGAAGAGAGTCACTTTACCATAGAGGTTCATGCTTAAGCCAAATGGTGACTAAGGGTAGAACATACTGCTCTTGTCTGTTATGTGTTTAACTTGTATAGTGAGTGTACAAAACATTAAGAACACCTGCCCTTTCCATGACATAGCTTTCACCTGGATTTACCTGGTCAGTCTATGATCCCTTATTGATGTCACTTGTTAAAATCACTTCAATCAGTGCCGATGAAGGGGAGGAGACAGGTTAAAGAAGGATTTAAGCCTTGATACAATTGAGACATGGATTGTGTATGTGCCCCATTCAGAGGGTGAATGAGCAAGACAAAATATTTAAGTGCCTTTGAACAGGGTATGGTAGTAGGTGCCAGGCGCACCGGTTTGAGTGTGTCAAGAACCGCAACACTGCTAGGTTTTTCACGCTCAACAGTTTCCTGTGTGTATTAAGAATGGTCCACCACCCAAAGTACTGACTGACTGTTAGAACTGTTAAGGCTCCATGGATTTATGAGGAATTGAAAAACATTGGCAAAGTGGGCAAACTTAGGCAGGAAATGCCCACGACAAACAGTGAGCAATTATATTCATGCATAAAAAACAAATAATGAAAGAAAAGCAGTGCAAGTTTGAATTTTGTAAAGTTAAGTGTGGGAGAGGTGGAAAAATGATTGTTAGGTCCACAGACGACACAATCGCAATCACACTGCACACTGCCCTAACCCATCTGGACAAGAGGAATACCTATGTAAGAATGCTGTTCATCGATTACAGCTCAGCATTTAACACCATAGTACCCTCCAAACTCGTCATTAAGCTCGAGACCCTGGGTCTCGTCCCCGCCCTGTGCAACTGGGTCCTGGACTTCCTGACGGGCCGCCCCCAGGTGGTGAGGGTAGGAAACAACATCTCCACCCCGCTGAGCCTCAACACTGGGGCCCCACAGGGTGCGTTCTCAGCCCTCTCCTGTACTCCCTGTTCATGACTGCGTGGCCATGACTGCGTGGCCATGCACTCCTCCAACTCAATCATCAAGTTTGCAGACAACACTACAGTGGTAGGCTTGATTACCAACAACGACGAGACAGCCTACAGGGAGGAGGTGAGGGCACTCAGAGTGTGGTGTCAGGAAAATAACCCCACACTCAATGTCAACAAAACAAAGGAGATGATCGTGGACTTCAGGAAACAGCAGAGGGAGCAGCCCCCTATCTACATCGACGGGACAGTAGCGAAGAGGGTGGAAAGTTTTCAGTTCCTTGGTGTACACATCACGGACAAAATGAAATGGTCCACCCACACAGACAGTGTGGTGAAGAAGGCGCAGCAGCGCCTCTTCAACCTCAGGAGGCTGAAGAAAGGCGGCTTGTCACCAAAAACACTCACAACCTTTTACAGATGCACAATCGAGAGCATCCTGTCGGGCTGTATCACCGCCTGGTACGGCAGCTGCTCCGCCCACAACCGTAAGACTCTCCAGAGGGTAGTGAGGTCTGCACAACGCATCACCGGGGGCAAACTACCTGCCCTCCAGGATACCTACACCTCCCGATGCCACAGGAAGGCCAAAAAGATCATCAAGGACGACAATCACCCGAGCCACTGCCTGTTCACCCCGCTATCATCCAGAAGGCGAGGTCAGTACAGGTGCATCAAAGCTGGGACCGAGAGACTGAAAAACAGCTTCTATCTCAAGGCCATCAGACTATTAAAAAGCCATCACTAAAATTGAGTGGCTGCTGCCAACATAGTGACTCATCTCTAGACACTTTAATAATTGGATGTAATAAATGTATATCACTAGCCACTTTAAACAATGCCACTTTATATAATGTTTACATACCCTACATTACTCATCTCATATGTATATACTGTACTCTATACCATCTACTGCATCTTGCCTATGCCGTTCGGCCATCGCTCATCCATATATTTTTATGTACATATTCTTATTCATTCCTTTACACTTGTGTGTATAAGGTAGTTGTTGTGAAATTGTTAGATTACTTGTTAGATATTACTGCATGGTCGGAACTAGAAGCACAAGCATTTCGCTACACTCGCATTAACATCTGTTAACCATGTGTATGTGACAAATCAAATGTTATTATTTAACTTGTGCGTCTGTTTGTTTTTGTGGGTAAGGAGGAAGGATTTTAAGAGGTTAAACATTAACCACTAATAAAAAGGGCCAAGGATGGTTCCAGTCTACCCCCTTCCTCCCCCATCCACCCCCCTACAGTACACAGGCACCATAGTCTGTTCCAGCCCAGAGACAATAGTGAGAGGGGGGAAACACAGACAGCAATAGGGGTCAACAGAGAAACAGACAGCAATAGGGCAGAGAAACAGACAGCAATAGGGCAGAGAAACAGAGAAACAGACAGCAATAGGGGTCAACAGAGAAACAGACAGCAATAGGGCAGAGAAACAGAGAAACAGACAGCAAAAGGGGTCAACAGAGAAACAGACAGCAATAGGGCAGAGAAACAGAGAAACAGACAGCAATAGGGGTCAACAGAGAAACAGACAGCAATAGGGCAGAGAAACAGAGAAACAGACAGCAATAGGGGTCAACAGAGAAACAGACAGCAATAGGGCAGAGAAACAGACAGCAATAGGGGTCAACAGAGAAACAGACAACAATAGGGGTCAACAGAGAAACAGACAGCAATAGGGCAGAGAAACAGAGAAACAGACAAAAGAAAAGACAGAAGTCAAAAATAGGAAACCAAATAATCTGCCAAATAAAGCAAATCAAAGAGAGAGAGAAGGGGATATAAGAGAAAGAGATGGAAGGTAAACCACAGACAGATCCAGCCCCAAACACATCATCTACTTCCTCAGTCACCTCTTGTAAACAATCTTGAGGTCCCTCCAGTGGAGGAAGTTAGAGGAGCGAGGAGGGCGAGCCAGCACCATCAGAGTCATTTCCCTGATCACCTTCTTCTTCTCTCTCTCAGTCACCGGAGTGAACCACTTCTGCAGTCGCAGCTTCCCCTGCCGGCTGAACAGCAGCAGGAAGCGCATCTGTGGGGAGAGGGGGCAGGAAGTTGACCCGCTTGGAACCAAATCATAGAAATAGAATGACTAGAATGGGTATTATTGCAGGCAACAGATTGAAGCAGAATAGTTCCTCTTGTTCATTAGGTTCTCTGGTGTCACTCTGGTGTCCAACCATGTTGTTAACGCCTAGTTAATCAGTAACTGCATTAATACGTATTCACATACACCGAATGATACATCGTATGCTCATGTAACATAGTATGCTCATGTAACACACAAATTGACATTTTCATGAAGGCTACTCACTCACACATACTCAGACACTTTGAACACACCCCACAATTATACTCATTATGCCTAGATGTGTTGCAATCCAAACCACACTTCTAACTGATAAGTGGTTGTTGTGCCAGACATAAACAATATTTCACAATTCTCCACGGTCAGCCTTATAATGGCCAGTTTAAGCAAAAATGTAACTTACACATGACTTTCAAGACGTTCTACTATAAAAACATGACAGCAACGCTTCTTTAGGCTACTGTAGCCTCCGGGCAAACAGGTTCAGGCGACAAGACTCAAGTTCAACGACCAGCCAAAGGAACTAAGTGTGATGGAGCGCCATTGACCACACAGTTACAGTTACAGTAGACTACTCATCTTTTGGACAGGTGCATGTTATAAGAGAGCATTTACTTGCCCTGTAAAATATGTCAAAACTTGAACATGGAACCAAAAGACGACATTTGACTCACCATCGTGAAGCTGCAATGTGAGGCTAAGGCCGACACTTGAGGAAAAATATGTTATCTAAATTCTTGCGTGAAACCGATTCATATGGCCGAGGCATCGTCAACCTTCCCACAATGCTGTGGGTTAAATTGCGAAACCACACCTTCTCTAGACTGTGCCGCGCCTCGTTTTTTGCTTTGCTTGGTCGAGATTGGTTCACACCTGTCACAGGAGCTTTCCTGGGAAAGGTGGATTGCAGTGTACTGTATGTACACTCTGGTTTGGGATAAAATATAGAAACCATCCTGCTTGTCAAACCAAATTATGTGTCTGTGTGTCTATTCTTTCATTTCCAGACATATTGCGTGTTATTTGAGCTTTTTCTATTGTAGCCTACATGCCAATAAAAACCGACAATAGCTTCATTTCCCCCAGAATTGTTATCAATAATTCCCTGATAAAATGTTCTTCTGTTACTGAAATATGCGGTTGTTGAAATACATTTAATTTACATTTGAAATGCTGTACAAGCAAATCCTGAATTTGCCATGTAAGCCTATTGAATATTCAGTAGGAAATATATTTTATTTCATTAATTCAAGCCTATAGACATCAAGGACAGTGTCGAGCTGACACCAGTTGACACTGAATTTCATTGTGCTTCAGTTATTGTTCCCTAGTCGCCGCTGGGTGGCCGAAGGTGTCATCCAATGTAAATTGAAACACGTGGGTTTGGCCCAAGTTAAAACCGGAGGAGAGAGTGCAATAACAGACGACGGGACGAGAGGTTTCCATGGGTAATACAACGATGTCTCTTTACCGCAACTCCGCTTGGTTTCTGAAAGGAATGACTGAATTCACCAGGTAAGATTTGCTATGTTATGGTGTGTCTGTCATCATCATCTTTCATGCTTTTATATTTACTCTGGAGAACAGTAGGCAACTGATAACTGGTCCCACACCTTTTGGGTCCATACACACACATTTGTTATGGTTGATTCAGGTTATTTCATGGAATCAAATCCCTGGCTACAAATGTCACAAATATAAACTAAATCAATAAAATGTATAAAACGGAATAATACAAAATACATCTTTCCTATTTCCAGAACAATGTGTATATTCTCTCTCTCTCTCTCTCTCTCTCTCTCTCTCTCTCTCTCTCTCTCTCTCTCTCTCTCTCTCTCTCTCTCTCTCTCTCTCTCTCTCTCTCTTTGTTTGTATGTGTGTTCATCCTTTGGCATGATAGTATTCAATTAATCACAGTGAACATCACAGTGTTTCAGATAGATTATAGATTTCTTTTCACCCTCATTGATTAAGAATGAGGATAGGCAAACTGATCTAAGATCTTCAAAATAGGGCCTGGGCCTTTACTGCTGTGTGGTGTCAAAACCGCTAAATGGACTAAACTGTTGAAGAACTGTTTACTTTTTGCCATCATATTACTAAATAAATTGGGTTATCAATGCTTACTATAAAGCTTGCAATCTTATTTGGAAATCCACCAACTCAAGTCAAGGCCATCATGTGGAACTGTTGATAAATGGCTTACCAATAGCATCAGACCAAAAAAATAAAATAAAAAATACAAAAAATAGCATCAGACCACACACTGCCTTTCCTCATTCTAAAACAAAGCAATCAAATCCAACTGAAGAGGTGTCTTTGTCATTTATTCAGCACTTCCTTTGTTCAATGTTGTGTTTTCTTGCAGAGACCAACCAGTCTCCCTGACCCTGGACTCCACTAGTGTTTACGCTGCATGACACCACCAAACAGAGCATGCATTTAGCCGAAAACAATCCCTAAACACAGCACCGCTTTGCTCCCTTAATCCCCCATTGGGAACAATGGCTGCCATTGAACCCCTTGACGCGGCACACAGGCCGCTGTCGGTGTCACCAGCGGTGGCCTCAGAACCGCCTCCTCTCTCCTTCTCACATTACCTAAGAGATGATGCAACAGTCTTTCCCTTTGTTAGACCTTTGTCTTGCTGATTGAATATCTAAACTGTTTGGAATTTGCTCCATTTTAGGTTCGGGGCGGGAGACAGCATCTATCTGACCCCAGGACATCTATGTGCACTGGCACTGACCCACTTTCTTATAATCTGTTTTCAATCGATCATTCAGTCATTTCAAGTGGAAAAGGGTGTATTGTTACTGAGCTCCTCAGTCCCCCTCTACCACCCTGTGGAGTGGAGCAGTGGATGGATATCCTCCACCTAACCGCTGTCTGTCTAACTGTGTGTGTTGCAGGAGTGCGTTCCTCTCTGCCGCCAAACACTTTGTGGAAAAGGACCTGGAGGTGTCCATGGCAGGCAGGGTCTTCATGATCACCGGAGCCAACAGTGGCATAGGGAGAGCTACAGCCATGGCCATCGCCAAGAGAGGTACGGTGTGTGTCTGTAGAGTAGAGAGAGTGTGTGTGTGCAAGTGTGAGTGAGTGTGTGTATGTGTGTCTTTGGAGGAAGAGAATCATCACGTTTCACCGCACTGAATACACCGCTGGTTCAGCCACTCTTGCTCTACTGTTATCCCCCCATCCCGTCTACAGGTGGTACAGTCCACATGGTGTGCAGGAACAAGGACAAAGCAGAGGAGGCCAGGGCTGACATTGTCAAGGAGTCAGGAAATAAAGTGAATGAGTTTGGGCCTCTCTCTCACCTTAAAAATGTTTGTGTGGGGGACTTTTTACACTGTTTGGATATTCTAAACCAGAGTGTAATAATCATGCAATTTCAGGAAATATATGTCCACATTCTGGACCTGTCGGAGACACGGAAGGTTTGGGAGTTTGCAGAGGCCTTCAAGAGGAAGTACAAAGCCTTGAATGTACTGGTGAGTGATGAACATATGTTTGACTCAAAGTGATAACCCTGTAACATATATTTTTCTCCCTCTAGTCATCACCCTGCCTTTCATCATCATCCTCTCTGTCTCTCGCTCGCTCTCTGTCTCTCGCTCTCTCTCTGTCTCTCGCTCTCTCTGTCTCTCATCCTTCCCATAATGTAGGGCTTCTTCCCATCTTTGATGTATTATTACATGTGTACAGTATTCATAATGTAGGATTATTTACTGACTGATTGATGTGATCAGATAAATAATGCAGGCTGCATCATGAGTGAGAGGGATGTGAACGCTGAGGGGCTGGAGAAGAGCTTTGCCAGTAACGTCATGGGTGAGTCAATGAGAGAGGTGAATGTGAATACGAATACTTCAGTCTCAATACCCTTTGAAAGACACACATCTCTCTCTCTCTCTAGGTGTGTATATCCTGACCAAGGGCCTGATTCCCTTACTGGAGAAGAGTGCAGAGCCAAGAGTGGTGAGTTTGAAACCCACAACCCACTGGCACCACCACTGGTGGTTATTCTCTTAGATGTAATTTCACTAAATCCTCCTCCTCAGATCACAGTTTCATCTGGAGGGATGCTGGTCCAGAAGCTGAGGACAGGGAACCTGCAGACAGAAATAGGTCGCTATGACGGGACCATGGTCTACGCACAGCACAAGGTCAGGGGAGCAGGAGAGCAGGGGAGCGGGGGAGCGGGAGGGCGGGGGAGATCGGGGGAGTGGGAGGGCGTGGGAGCAGGGGAGCTGGAGGGCTGGGGGGTGGGGGAGCAGGTGGGCGGGGGGGTGGGGGAGATCGGGGGAGTGGGAGGGCGTGGGAGCAGGGGAGCTGGAGGGCGGGGGGTGGGGGAGCAGGAGGGCGGGGGAGCGGGAGGGCGGGAGGGCGGGGGGGCAGGATACAAAAGGTGTAGATACCGTGAAATGCTTATTTAAGAAAATAAGAGTTAAGAAAACTACAAATAGTAACACAATAGAATAGCAATAAACAGGGGAGTACCGAGTCAATGTGTGGGGTTGCAGGTTAGTCGAGGTAATTAAGGGGGGGGGGCAATGTAAATATTCTGGGTAGCCATTTGATTAATTGTTCAGCAGTCTTATGGCTTGGGAGAAGAAGCTGTTAAGGAGTCTTTTTGACCTAGACTTGGTACTCTGGTACCGCTTGCCGTGAGGTAGCAGAGAGAACAGTCTATGACTTGGGTGGCTGGAGTCCTTGACACATTTTTGGGCCTTCCTCTGACACCGCCTAGTATAGAGGTTCTGGATGGCAGGAGGAAGCTTGGCCCCAGTGATCCATACAAGGTTGGAGACAATTCCATTAAATGCATAATGTGGTGGTCTCTTGCTGGTCTGTGCTTGTGTGACATGGTCTAGGTCAGATTTTAATGTTGCATTTGAGATTTGTGCTTGAACTGGTCCCAGCTACTGGTGTGTGTGTATGTATTGTGTGTGTTTCAGAGGCAACAGGTGGTGATGACAGAGCAGTGGGCCAAGACCCATAGCAACGTCCACTTCTCAGTGATGCACCCTGGCTGGGTGGACACGCCGGGTACTGTATCAATACACCACAACTACATAATCACCAGCAACAAACAGCTTTGGTTCTAAGTATGACAACATTGTAAACACATATCCACATTTGGAGGTTGACATTTACAATTGAGATGTACTATTTCAATACATAAATCCAACTCTGTTTTAATATTGTCTAAAACAGTTTTAAACATAATACACTAAACTGTGTTACTGACGCGTCTCTCTCTCTCTGGAGTTGTAGCGGTGGCCAATGCCATGCCTGACTTCTACCAGTCTATGAAGGACAGCCTGAGGACCCCGGAGCAGGGGGCTGACACCGCGGTGTGGTTGGCCATCTCAGAGGCCACCGCCACCAAGCCCAGCGGAAGCTTCTTCCAGGGTAGGCAGTAAGAGACACAGAAAACACAAGTTCTAAATTAAGTATCACAAACAAAGTGAAGCATTGTCTGAAGAATGGGATTGTTCCCATTTGTTTAGCAATTACAGGTAGCAATTTAATATGTGTTATATGGTCAAGTATCTGAGGTCATGACCAGAAGAGAGAGAGTGAGAGAGAAAGCTACAGTTAGACAGCAAAGTGAGGTCTAGCGTAGAGTGTCATGGGTTAACTGTCAGATCCACACACACTCTCTCTCCTCACAACCCGTTCTCAATATGTGCTTCTGGAGAAAACAAGAGCTCTCTAAAACAGCCAGGCTTCTCGGTACAGTGGACCTCAGTCAGAATTGGAGAAAAGAGGTCGAAGGAGAGGGAAAGGGGAGAGAGAGAAGAATAGTGACAGAGAGAGAAAGAGATGAGAGAGGATATTTGGAGCGTATGGTAGGGGTTTAGAGAGTGGGGAAGAAGGAGAGAAAGAAGACGAGTGCTGTCTGAATGCAGTGTTTGTCTGTGTGGGTTGGACTGAGGGCATGAGAGGATGGGGAAGGTTGGAGATAGCAGGCGGGCGGTGGGTTGGGCTGGGTTTCTGGCATTGGTCCACTGCAGCTGGAGCTCTCGGTACCAGAGAGTACAGTGGAACCCCCCTCTGACACACACCCTCTCCCTCCAATGCGGCGACCTCAGTGACCTTCCCCAGCACAGCGGGATAGAAAAGAAACACTTCAATAGAGTCACTAACACAGACACATCCTCTCATCTCTGTGCCTGCATGTACACAATACATGTCAGGGGATCTGGGGTCAACAGCTAGGCCTACGTTTTGGTTGAACTGTATTTTCTAGCTAACGTCATTGACATGGCTATAGGATGGATCAATCACAATGTGAATAGTAAATGCCACTATTTTAACCAACCAGGTTGTAAAACAGACTGTATTGTGTGTGTCAGATCGGAGGATGGTGTCGGCCCACCTGCCCCTGGCCTGGACCCACAGCTCCCAGTTGGAGCAGCAGAAGTTCATGAGTGTGATGGAGGATCTGGCCAAGACCTTCCAGCCCCACTGAGACCACTACCACACACAAGTACCATACCAGTACTACAGTACACACTGGAACCAGTGCCGTATACTGGGAACCAGTTCAGCATAGCTAACAGTCTACACATACCTGTCAGGGAGGGGGTCCTACTATATTTGATTTGCACTACTTTAACAGTTCAGATATTTATTGACCTCTAACACGTTTTAAATATATAACCTCTACATGGCTTAAAACACTTAATATTCTAAGCTAAAAAGTCCTGCACTGAGGGCTAAAACAGAACAGTGTTTGATGATGCTGATTTGGGGTTCCCTGAAAAGAGTTCTTTACCTTGTAGCCTTTGAGCTGCTGATAGGGAAAGCACTTTTCAGTTCTTTATACATTTAACCCAACAAACACAGTATGTTGTTTTTCTACCACTTCAAGCAGTGACTCAATGAAAGCTGTCAATCAGATGGGAATCTGATGTGACCAAAGTCACTCCCTTATCCATCCACCAATCACATCACAGCCTGTTGCTATGGGTCCAGCCTAACACAGGGTTGGTTGGTTTGCTCTGCTTTGAAAATGTTCAAACTAATTTACCCAAGTGCTTCTTCAGTATTACAACCTCATGAAGTTGTCTGTTGATCCATGAAAAGTCTACAACGCTTGTGTACATAACTGATTAAATGCATTGGTGTGCATTAACACAATTACATCATCAGGAGGGCAAAACGACAGAGCAGGATTCATGAGTTAGCCAGCTAACTTTGATTAACAACCAGAAACATCAATTAGAAGGTCAACTTAGATATGTGGTTTTGGTTGTTGAGTCAATTACACCATCCTCATCTACAAAATTATAATAATCTGAATATTTTGGCAAGTTAGCTGGTTAAATCATTAATCTTGCATTGTAATAGACCCCTCTGGGTGGTTATACTGAGCCCAGGCATGAAGAGACCTCTCACTATCAGCAGGTAGATGGAGCTTTTACCTATTCAGACCAGAGAGGTTCCCACCGCTGTACCTGACATGGCCAATACAGCTAAGATATATTTATGTAACACTTGATGTTTAAGGAGAACTTAAACACTTTGAGGAAGTAATGAGATATATAAATATTCTTATTGATGAGGCAGTCATGTATTTTGTGATTTCATCCTTGAATAAAAAAAAATACACTGATGTAAAACCCAAATGATGTAAGGTATTTTCTGAGTGTTACTATATTGCAGATGGGGGAGGCATCCAACACAAGAGTTATAGACTTAATAACAGGTCTGAATGGATATCTTTATTAAGCTTTTATTTATTTCCTCACCATGACAGAACAGAGTGCCACAGGGAGACTAAAGTCAGTACGGTCAACATTATCAACAGGAGTTTCTCTTTAAAAATACAATTATTAGAGATATACAACACCGTCGGAACAAGATTATTTTACAAGCAGTATGACATGATAAAATGACAAACAGCAACAAAGAGGTTAACAGAGTAGTAGAGAATGTATACTGTAGAATTCAGAGGCTGCTGGTGGGAGGAGCTATAGGATGAAGGGTTCAATGTAATGGCATAAATGGAACAGTATCAAACAAAGACATGGAAACCACGATACGACTCCGTTCCATCCCTTGAACCTGTCCTCCTATAGCTCCTCCCACTAGACCCCTCTGCTAGATATGGCTCCAGTTTGAGATCTTACTATTTTATACATGTGTGAAAATGTGGATGGAGTTTAGTCAAATTACATATAAGAACCAGTAAAACTACATGTAAAAAGTATATAAATTCTTCTTCATGGGATCGACCCCATAAAACAGACTTATACTTCATTACAAACCAACATACCTAGAGAATTGTATTGATCACAATTGTGGTGGGAACAATCATTTGTGGAGGGAATCACAAATGTTAGTGGCTCTCGATTACTCAAAGGAATTGATCTAGTTGGAATTCATCTATAGTTGGGAACAGAAATCACTGGGACTCCAGTTAACTGTCACAGGTATCCTCTTACAGAGATTTCTTTTGATCTACCACAATTTTCAAAAAAGCTGATCTTGAGCCTTGATTGTACTGTAGCAAAAGTGTTTCCCAAGAACACTGCACATCCCTGATGACTGTACTTTACATTTAGCAGACGCTCTCATCCAGAGCAACTTACAGGAGCAATTAGGGTTATGTGCTTTGTTCACCTAGGTCGAATCAGGGATTCGAACCAGCAACTTTCCGGTTACTGGCCCAACGCTCTTAACCGCTAGGCTGCCTGCAGCTTCTGTGACCTCGCCATGTCAATCTGAGACATTAGCATGTTCTGTGTGATATTAACTCCTCTCTGTGAAACATGCACACCCCTGTATCTCTGTGATGTCCACAATATGTATTTATGATGTCAACACCTCTCTGTGACATAAACATGTCTCCCAGAGATGTCATCACGTTTCTGGCATAACATTGCAAGCACATCTGTGAAAGATTTCTCAGTGACATCAAAACATCACATGGCCACATCATCCTGTCTGTGTGACCTCACCACCATCCTATACATGAAGTGTACATGAAGTAAACATCAAGAAACAATCAAACACTTTGCTAGAAATAGAATATTATACAGTAGGTGATCAAAACTGGAATGGGACTACATTTGAAAATCGTTACTCCCACGTCATGTTCAGTTTTACCTTAAGGCAAGCGTTAGTCTAACCTAGCATAAAATTAGCCAAATATCTACCAGTTTAAGGACGTTATGCAACTCAAGCCGTAACGAAGAAAATCCCCCCCAAAATGTTTATTTTTATTTTTTTATTATATTAATGCACATCTGCTCTCTAAACCACAATTAGTGCATTTAAGTGCAGTGGAGAACCTTATGGGGCTCTGGAAACAAAACAGAGTGGGAGAGTGACAGAGGAACTAGTAAATAGTGTTGAATGCTTAGTATTCATGGGTGAGTGTTGAGAGAAAAATGCAGCTATGCTACAGAGTAGTGTGTGTAAGAACAGTCGTGAGAGTTTTGAAGGTTCTAGAAGGCTTGGTCCATCCCTCTCTCTTAAGGCCTTAGAGGAAACACAAGCAGCTTCTAATTTTACCCACAATCCCACAGTGAGAGATGAAACAGCGTAAAACATCAGTGCATGGGAACTTTAGCGCTACATTGCCTTTTATACAGTACCATTTCAGTACCTAAGTGCCTGTCTAAAGAGAGCAAAAGCCAAATAAAACCTCTTGTTCAAAAGCTTACACCGTTTTTCATTATACGCAAATTCATCTTAACTTTTCGCAAAGGCAACAGAGTATGGGGTCTTGGTTATCAGGACTAGAAGTGATATCTGTACAGTTGTGTAAATTGATGAAAGATGTTTTAGGTGTCTGAGATGAAGTTGGACAAGGTCTGTGGGAGAACAGCTGTGGCTACAGCTCGGCCAGGGTTGCCATGGTGACGGCACATACAGCCATGCCCTCTAATGACTCTTCCATCTTCTCCTCCTGAGACAAACGAGTGAGTAAGGCCAACTAGTGAAGAGAAAGAAAGAGAGAGGGAAAGAACAACTAGCGAGGAAAGAGAGAAACTGACCTCATGATCAGTGAGGGATATAGAGCGATAAGCACACTGCATCTCATACTGTACACACTATGCATATGGGTATACAAAAGCTGTGTTGTCATGGTTAGCATTTGCGATATTTAAAATGTAGAAAGTTGAAGTAAGCAGCCAATAGGAGATCCCTGTGTGTGTCTGTTGGGCAGGGCTTGTGGATTATCGGGTCTAGCAGTCCAATGTTACAGTGCAAAAGGAATTAGAGCTGACCCACTATGTCAAAGAAACCAGACAGAGGTGGAACATACGTAAACACAAACACTGCTCCCTTCCATTCACACATTAGAACAGAACATTGTGCTTGGCACTCCGCTGAACAGGTACACACTGGAAGTTAGACCTGAGACACATTTGAGACTCAACTTCTCACGTACAAAACTGACACCAAATCAAGCAAAGGGTTACCAACACTAGTACCCACCCACTTACACAACACAACACACGTATCTTCATCCAAACGTCCAGTGGGAGATGAGAGAACAGAAGCAGCCGGACAGAAGAGGAGCCAGAAAGATGAGGAGACAGAGGAGTTCCCAATGACAGAGACATCTGTCAGTAGAGTAGAGGACAGAGTTTGAGGGCCGACGGGGGGGATAATCAACGTGGGGAGAAGCCTGTTGCTATGCTACAGCCAACCACTTGCGTCATGTCCCATATCTGTGGAAAGAAAGAGCCAATCAGGAATTCGGTAAAGTCAGATGAATATGTAAAGATGACAGTCATTGGCATAGAAAGTAGACACGCATTGATGCGCATCACAATGGTCAAATGTAAACAACCAACACCTCAACATTTTTGGAGACAGGTTATTGACATGTCAGTGCTACTGTAGCAAGCAAAATAGTGTAGAGGCAATTGCTAACTAACTGCAAACAATTTTAGCTGACAAGCTAATATTCTTGGCTAACTTTGGGGCGAAACAATTCACTTACGTACTGTTAAATTAGTCACTGTAAATCTGATTGCTAGCAAAGGCGATGCTGTCTCCAAAACGGCAAGGTCTCCAGTAATATTAACTTTGACGTTCTAGAACATTTCCGCTTTCCAAGCATATTAAAAAACATTTAGTAGTATTGAGTCTAAAACCCACTCATCAGGGACTGTATCTGACCACTAGTTACTGATCAAGGCTGATAGTATGTCTGACCTTGACGACACGGTCGCTGCCACAGGTCACCATCAGGCCTCTGGAAGGGTCCATGTCCATAAAGGCTATGTTGTGCTTCCCCTCATGGAACGTTGCTAACGCAGTACGACTGGAAGATGAGACAAAGTGGTACGTGAGGAAATGAGGGGGTGGCATGAAGAAGATAAATGTAAATCTGAGTCACATTTTTATTATACTCCATTACAGTATTATTATAGTGACATTACATTTACAGTGGGGCAAAAAAGTATTTAGTCAGCCACCAATTGTGCAAGTTCTCCCACTTAAAAAGATGAGAGGCCTGTAATTTTCATCATAGGTACACTTCAACTATGACAGACAAAATGAGGGAAAAAAATCCAGAAAATCACATTGTAGGATTTTTAATGAATTTATTTGCAAATTATGGTGGAAAATAAGTATTTGGTCAATAACAAAAGTTTATCTCAATACTTCGTTATATACCCTTTGTTGGCAATGACAGAGGTCAAACGTTTTCTGTAAGTCTTCACAAGGTTTTCACACACTGTTGCTGGTATTTTGGCCCATTCCTCCATGCAGATCTCCTCTAGAGCAGTGATGTTTTGGGGCTGTTGCTGGGCAACACGGACTTTCAACTCCCTCCAAAGATTTTCTATGGGGTTGAGATCTGGAGACTGGCTAGGCCACTCCAGGACCTTGAAATGCTTCTTACGAAGCCACTCCTTCGTTGACCGGGCGGTGTGTTTGGGATCATTGTCATGCTGAAAGACCCAGCCACGTTTCATCTTCAATGCCCTTGCTGATGGAAGGAGGTTTTCACTCAAAATCTCACGATACATGGCCCCATTCATTCTTTCCTTTACACGGATCAGTCGTCCTGGTCCCTTTGCAGAAAAACAGCCCCAAAGCATGATGTTTCCACCCCCATGCTTCACAGTAGGTATGGTGTTCTTTGGATGCAACTCAGCATTCTCAACTCAGAGTTGAGTTTTTACCAAAAAGGTCTATTTTGGTTTCATCTGACCATATGACATTCTCCCAATCTTCGTCTGGATCATCCAAATGCTCTCTAGCAAACTTCAGACGGGCCTGGACATGTACTGGCTTAAGCAGGGGGACACGTCTGGCACTGCAGGATTTGAGTCCCTGGCGGCGTAGTGTGTTACTGATGGTAGGCTTTGTTACTTTGGTCCCAGCTCTCTGCAGGTCATTCACTAGGTCCCCCTGTGTGGTTCTGGGATTTTTGCTCACCGTTCTTGTGATCATTTTGACCCCACGGGGTGAGATCTTGCGTGGAGCCCCAGATCGAGGGAGATTATCAGTGGTCTTGTATGTCTTCCATTTCCTAATAATTGCTCCCACAGTTGATTTCTTCAAACCAAGCTGCTTACCTATTGCAGATTCAGTCTTCCCAGCATGGTGCAGGTCTACAATTTTGTTTCTGGTGTCCTTTGACAGCTCTTTGGTCTTGGCCATAGTGGAGTTTGGAGTGTGACTGTTTGAGGTTGTGGACAGGTGTCTTTTATACTGATAACAAGTTCAAACAGGTGCCATTAATATAGGTAACGAGTGGAGGACAGAGGAGCCTCTTAAAGAAGAAGTTACAGGTCTGTGAGAGCCAGAAATCTTGCTTGTTTGTAGGTGACCAAATACTTATTTTCCACCATAATTTGCAAATAAATTCATTAAAAAGCCTACAATGTGATTTTCTGGAATTTTTTTTCTCATTTTGTCTGTCATAGTTGAAGTGTACCTATGATGAAAATTACAGGCCTCTCTCATCTTTTTAAGTGGGAGAACTTGCACAATTGGTGGCTGACTAAATACTTTTTTGCCCCACTGTAAGTCATTTAGCAGACACTCTTATCCAGAGCGATTAAGATTGTTTTATCACAATTATGTTCTATTACTAGTCGATCATACTCACTCCTCGTCCTTGACGGTGTCATAGCAGGTGTCACACACTCGCACCTGGAACTCAAAGCCCATCACAGGGTATGTAGTGCTCTTGGAACTACACTTCCCACACACCGCTTTGCCACACTTCCTGCAGTGGTGCTAAAACAGGAAACACGAGAGTTAGCCAAGGGTCAATAATAAAGACAGATCACTCCTAGTTCCTGTATTTCTATGTGCCTATATCTATATTTCTACCACTACAATAGAGTCACAAGGATATTTGTATTAGAGTAATGGCTACACCAGGGGCAGCCTGCCCTCTCACCTGCCGAAGCCCAATGGTCTTAGAGTCCCACATCAGCATTAGCCAAGGGTCAAAGAAAATGGACTGATCACTCCCTAGTTCCTATATTTCTACCATTACTATTATACAGTTACAAGGCAATTCTTACAACAGTAATGGCTATGCCAGAGCCTTGTATTATATTCTCAATACAAGGCTCTGGTCTATACCAGAGGCTGCCTGCCCTCTCACCTGCCTAAGTCCAATGGTCTTTGAGTCCCACATCTGTTTGACGTTCCAGAAAAAAGGCTGCTCACACTTCTGACATGAGTCACTGTCCAACCACGGAGGAGCCTGTAGAGAGTCAAGCAGGAAGAGAAAGTTACAGAGTAGAGGGGGAGTGATGTTACTTTGTAGCAATGTTCAACACCAAAGGGCAATAGTGAGTTGACGTAGCTCCTTAACCAAGCAGATTGTGAGTTCAGCAGCATCTAAGGCAGGGGTGGGAAAACTACAACATGTTTTTTGGTCTTGTTTTATTTGGTGCCAAAAAGTTTGCCCACCTCTACTTTTTAAGGAGGAGGTGAAGTGAGGCATTGAGATGTATTCCTGGCTCCTGATATACAGTGCATTCTGAAAGTTCAGACCCCTTTACTTTTTCCTGCATTGTTACGTTAGTCTTATTCTAAAATTGAATTGTTTTTTCCCCCCCTCATCAATCTACACATAATACGCCATAATGACAAAGCAAATTTTTTTTAATAGAAAACAAAAACAGAAATACCTTATTTACATAAGGATTCAGACTTTTCTGTGAGCCTCGAAATTGACCATTGATCATCCTTGAGATGTTACTACAACTTGATTGGAGTCCACCTGTGGTAAATTCAATTGATTGGATTTAAGGTCTCACAGTTCACAGTGCATGTCAGAGCAAAAACCAAGCGATGAGGTCGAAGGAATTGTCCGTAGAGCTCCAAGACAGGATTGTGTCAAGGCACAGATCTGGGGAAGGGTACCAAAAAAAATTATCCAGTACTGAAGTACCTCAAGAACAGTGGCCTCCATCACTCTTAAATGAAAGACGTTTGGAAACACCAAGACTCTTCCTAGAGCTGGCCGCCCGGCCAAACTGAGCAATCGGGGGAGAAGGGCCTTGGTCAGGGAGGTGAACAAGAACCCGACGGTCACTCCGAAAGAGCTCCAGAGTTCCTCTGGGGAGATGGGAGAACCTTCCAGAAGGACAACCATCTCTGCAGCGTTCCACCAATCAGGCCTTTATGGTACTGGCCAGACGGAAGCTAATCCTCAGTAAAAGGCACGACAGCCTGCTTGGAGTTCAGACCATGAGAAACAAGATTCTCTGGTCTGATGAAACCAAGATTAAACTATTTGTCCTGAATGCCAAGCGTCACGTCTGGAGGAAACCTGGCACCATCCCTACGGAGAAGTGTGGTGGTGGCAGCATCATGCTGTGAGAATGTTTTTCAGCGGTAGGGACTGGGAGACTAGTCAGGGTCAAGGGAAAGATGAACGGAGCAAAGTACTGAGAGATCCTTGATGAAAACCTGCTCCAGAATGCTCAGGACCTTAGACTGGAGTGAAGGTTCACCTTCCAACAGGACAACGACCCAAAGCACACAGCCTTGACAACGCAGGAGTTGCTTCGGGACAAGTCTCGGAATGTCCTTGAGTGGCCCAGCCAGAGCCCGGACTTGAACCCGATCGAACATCTCCGGGAGAGACCTGAAAATAGCTGTGCAGCGACGTTGTCCATCCAACCTGACAGAGTTTGAGAGGATCTGCAGAGAAGAATGGGATAAACTCCCCAAATACAGGTGTGCCAAGCTTGTAGCGCCATACCAAATTAGACTCAAGGCTGTAGTCACCAAAGGTGCTTCAACAAAGTACTGAGTAAAGAGTCTGAATACTTACGTAAAAGTGATATTTCAGTTTTGTATTTAGAATCAATTTGCAAACATTTCGAAAAACCTGTTTTCCCCTTTGTCATTATGGGGTATTGTGTTTAGATTGATAAGTGGGAAAAAAAACTTCAATCAATTTTAGAATAAGGCTGTAACTTAACAAAATGTTGAAAAAGTCAAGGGGTCTGAATACTTTCTGAATGCACTGTACCTACCTCTTCTCTGGGAGTGTCCATGTTCCACACTGTGACGCCGCCATCTGCAGAACAGGACACCAGCTGTCTGGTCAGCTGCAGGTATCGCACCGCCTGCACTCGTTCACTGGATATTGGGAAGAAGAGAGAGAGGAAGAGAGAGAGAGAGAGCGAGAGAGAGAGAGAGAGAGAGAGAGAGAAAGGAAGAGAGAGAGAGAGAGAGAAAGGAAGAGAGAGGAACAGAGAGATAGAAAGAGAGGGGTGAGAGGGAAAAAGGAGGAAGAATGTAGAAAATAGAGTGATCTTCCAAAGAATTCCAGACGTAAATTGGTCTGATAGTTACGCCATCTGAGGAGCTCACAGATGGTAAAACATCAAAATAAAATATTAGGAAGTGAACAGCTCCCTGCGACAACTGGTACTGACCTACAGAGCCCTGCTACTGATAAGCATATGCACTGGCTGACACACACACACACACACACACACACACACACACACACACACACACACACACACACACACACACACACACACACACACACACACACACACACACACACACACACACACACACACACACACACACACACACACACACACACACACACACACACTCCCTCTTACTGGTGTCCCTGGAGCAGTAGTGTTCGTCCCTTGCGGCCCCCGATATCCCACATGATGACACTGTGGTCAGATGCTCCTGAGAACAAAAGCCTCTGAACAGGATCCCACCACAGAGCTTCAATACTACCTGAGGGGGGGAAAGGATGGTGAGAAGGGGGGGAAAGAGAGAGAGAGAGACCAGGAAGTTATGACACAACAGACGGGTGGTTGGTAGTGTGACCGCTTGGTATGGTAACTGCTTAGCATCCAACCGCAAGACGCTACAGAGGGTAGTGCGTACGGCCCAGTACGTCACTGAGCTCCCTGCCATCCAGGCCCTCTACACCAGGTGGTGTCAGATGAAAGCCCTAAAAATGTTCTAAAACGCCAACCACCCAAGTCATAGACGGATCTCTCTGCTATCACACGGAAAAGCTGTACCAAGTCAGGAACCAACAGGACCCTTATCAGTTTCTAACCCAAAGGCATAAGATTGCTAAAAAGTTAACCAATAGCTACTATCTGCATTGACCCTTTTTGCACTTTTTTGGTGCAAAAAGGGATAATCAACGAGGGGCTATGCATTCTATGGAAAATTATGAATGATGTGGAAGGTGCATCATTTATGGTTCCCGAGTGGAGCATCGGTCTAAAGCACTCCATCTCAATGCAAGAGGAGTCACTACAGTCCCTGGTTCGAATCCAGGCTGTGTCACATCCGGCCGTGATTGGTGGTCCCATAAGGCGATGCACAATTGGCCCAGCATCATCCGGGTTTGGCAGGGGTAGGCCGTCATTGTAAATAAGAATTTGTTCTTAACTGACTTGCCTAGTTAAATAAAGGTTAAATAAAAAATAAATAATTTACCACATTTGCCACTAGAAATGTGTTCAACATCCACTGAAGTAGCTAGCAAGTTTACTACAGTAGATAGTACAGTAGCTAGTTGCCTTGGTGACCAAACAAACATGGTTGCATGTTTCGCTAACCAAACCATCAGTCAAATTCAACAATACCAATAAATGTTCAGTAGGACTTTTGCTTTCTAAAGCAGCTCAAACATAGAACATGTGCATTATAGGGAAATAATGCACGCTGTAGAATGCCCTTCAAGCCAATCAGAAATGAGTATTCAACAATGCCATGGTATAATGTTTATTATAAACCAAGTAGTTTGGCTCCTGGATGCTGACTGGCTGAAAGCAGTGGTATATCAGACTGTATACCATGGGTATGACAAAACATATATTTTTTTACTGTTCTAATTACTTTGGTAATAATAATAATAGCAGCAATAAGGCATCTGGGGTTTGCTGTATATGGCCAATACACTACCACAGCTAAGGGCTGTATCCAGGCACTCAGTGTTGTGCATAAGAACAACACTTAGCCGTGGTATATTGACCATATAACAGCACTTCATACCACATTGCTTAATTATCTATCCTGTTGCCTAGTTACTTTATCCTTATCTATATGTACATATCTACATCAATTACCTCGTACCCCTGCATATCAAATCAGTACTGGTACCCAGTCACATACAGTGCATTCAGAAAGTACTCAGACCCTTTGACTTGTTCCACATTTTGTTACATTACAGCTTTATTCTAAAATGGATTAAATAGTTTTTCCCCCTCATCAATCTACATCAATCAACCCCATAATGACAAAGCAAAAACATGTTGACTTTTTTTTGTTGCAAATTTAAAAAATGAAATATGACATTTACATAAGTATGCAGACCCTTTACTCAGTACTTTGTTGAAGCACCTTTGGCAGTGATTACAGCGTTGAGTCTTCTTGGGTATGACTCCACATGCAAGGCACACCTGTATTTGGGGAGTTTCTCCCATTCTTCTCTGCAGATCCTCTCAAGCTCTGTCAGGTTGGATGGGGAACGTCACTGCACAGCTATTTTCAGGTCTCTCCAGAGATGTTGGACCGGGTTCAAGTTCGGGCTCTGGCTGGGCCACTCAAGGACATTCCGAGACTTGTCCCGAAGCCACTCCTGCATTGTCTTGGCTGTGTGCTTTGGGTCGTTGTCCTGTTGGAAGGTGAACCTTTGCCCCAGTATGAGGTCCTGAGCAGGTTTTCATCAAGAATCTCTGTACTTTGCTCCGTCCATCTTTCCCTTGATCCTGTCTCCCAGTCCCTTCCGCTGAAAAACACCACCATGCTTCACCGTAGGAATGGTGCCAAGTTTCCTGTCATGTGCCTTTTACTGAAGAGTGGCTTCCATCTGGCCACTCTACCATAAAGGCCTGATTGGTGGAGTGCAGCAAAGATGTTTGTCCTTCTGGAAGGTTCTCCCATTGCCACAGAGGAACTATGGAGCGCTGTCAGAGTGATCATCGGGTTCTTGGTCAGCTCTCTGACCAAGGACCTTCTCACCTGATTGCTCAGTTTGGCCGGGCGGTCAGCTCTAGGAAGAGTCTTGGTGGTTCCAAAGTTCTTCCATTTAAGAGTGATGAGGCCACAGTGTTCTTGGGGTCCTTCAATACTATACATTTTTTGGTACCCTTCCCCAGATCTGGGTCTCGACACAATCCTGTCTTGGAGCTCTACGGACAATTCCTTCGACCTCATGGCTTGGTTTTTACTCTGACATGCACTGTCAACTGTGGGACCTTATATAGACAGATATCTGCCTTTCCAATTCATGTCCAATCAATTCAATTTACCACAGCTGGACTCCAATCAAGTTGTAAAAACATCAAGGATGATCAATGGAAACAGGATGCACCTGACCTCCATTTCGAGTCTCATAAGGTCTGTTTTTTTATTTTTAAATACATTTGCAAAACATTTCTAAAAACCTGTTTTCGCTTTGTCATTATGGGGTATTGTCAGGGAAAATGTTATTGAATCCATTTTAGAATGAAGATGTAACATAACAAAATGTAATTGAATCCATTTTAGAATGAGGATGTAACATAACAAAATGTGGAAAAAGGGAAGGGATCTGAATACTTTCCGAATTAACATTTCAGTCTACACCGGTTGTTTACGAAGCATTTGACAAATAACATTTGATTGATTTTAGAAGGTTGGGGTGAGTCAAAGGGAAATGAGAGCCAGTTTCATCATCGCATTTGATGGTTTTTGCGACTGCACTTGAATAAACTTTAAAAGTTATTGAAATGTTCCACATTGACTGACATTCATGTCTTTAAAAGGAATGGACTGTCGTTTCTCTTTGCTTATTTGAGCTGTTCTGGCCATTATATGGACTTAGTCTTTTACCAAATAGGGCCCTCTTCCGTGAAGCATGGAGAAGGAGGTGTGATGGTGCTTTGCTGGTGACACTTCTAAATAAATCACAGACATTCAAGGCACACTAAACCAGCATGGCTACCACAGCATTCTGCAGCGGTACATCATCCCATCTGGTTTGCGCTTAGCGGGACCAACATTTGTTTTTCAACAGGACAATGACACACACCTCCAGGCTGTGTAAGGGCTATTTGACCAAGAAGGAGAGTGATGGAGTGCTGCATCAGATGACCTGACCTCCACAATCACCCGAGTTGGACCACAGAGTGAAAGAAAAGCAGCCAAAAACTGCTCAGCAAATGTGGGAACTCCTTCAAGACTGTTGGAAAAGCATTCCAGGTGAGGCTGGTTGAGAGAATGCCAAGAGTATTATGATTTGTTTAAGATTTTTTTGGTTACTACATGTTATTTCATAGTTTTGATGTCATCACTATTATTCTACAATGTAGAAAATAGTAAAAAATAAAGAAAAACCCTTGAATGAGCAGGTGTCCAAACTTGACTGGTACACACACAATTTTCGTAAAAAACATAATGTGCAATCACGTGCGCACGCACACACACACACAGTCCTTGTTTTTGAAAGAAAAGCAAACTAAAATAACATCAAATTGATCAGAAATACAGTGTAGACATTGTTAATGTTGTAAACAACAATTGTAGCTGGACAAAGCAAAAACATGTTTACATTTTTGCAAATAAAAAAACTGAAATATGACATTTACAAAAGTATGCAGACCCTTTACTCTGCACTTTGTTGAAGCACCTTTGACAGCGATTACAGCGCTGAGTTCCTCTGTCCAATGTCTGTGTTCTTTTGCCCATCTTAATCTTTTCTTCTTATTGACCAGTCTGAGATATGGCTTTTCTTTGCAACTCTGCCTAGAAGGCCAGCATCCCGGAGTCGCCTCTTCACTGTTGACGTTGAGACTGGTGTTTTGCGGGTACTATTTAATGAAGCTGCCAGTTGAGGATTTGTGAGGCGTCTGTTTCCCAAACTAGACACTAATGTACTTGTCCTCTTGCTCAGTTGTGCACCGGGGCCTCACACTCCTCTTTCTATTCTGGTTAAAGCCCGTTTGCGCTGTTCTGTGAAGGGAGTAGTACACAGCGTTGTACGAGATCTTCAGTTTCTTCGCAATTTCTTGCATGGAATAGCCTTCATTTCTCAGAACAAGAACAGACTGACAGGTTTCAGAAGAAAGTTCTTTGTTTCTGGCCATTTTGAGCCTGTAATCAAACTCACAAATGCTGATGCTCCAGATACTCAACTAGTCTAAAGAAGGACAGTTTTATTGCTTCTTTAGCATAACAACAGTTTTCAGCTGTGCTAACAGAATTGCAAAAGGGTTTTCTAATGATCAATTAGCCTTATAAAATGATAAACTTGGATTAGCTAACACAACGTGCATTGGAACACAGGAGTGATGGTTGCTGATAATGGGCCTCTGTACACCTATGTAGATATTCCATTAAAAATCTGCTGTTTCCAGCTACAATAGTCATTTACAACATTAACAATATCTACACTGTATTTCTGATCAATTTGCTGTTATTTTAAATGGACAAAAAAGTTGCTTTTCTTTCAAAAACAAGGACATTTCTAAGTGACCCCAAACTTTTGAACGGCAGTATACATACAAGTGCAAAACTGTTACCCCACTGCATGACAATATAGTATGGCTCCATACAATCTGCCAGCAACATTTCCTCTTTTAAATGATTGCCAGTTAGAGATGGCATCCGAGCACTTTGTAGCGTCCGTTTCCATATTGTGCATAGGCTGTCCGTGTGTCCCTGTGTGTGTCACAGGAGGCTGCTGAGTGGCAAACGGCTCATAATAATGTCCGGAATGGAGCAAATGGAATGGCATCAAACGCCTGAAAACCATGTATTTGATACCATTCCACTCATTATCACGAGCCCATCCTCCCCAATTAAGGTGCCACCAACCTCCTGTGGTATGTGTGTTACCTTCGTGGCCCTTCAGTGTGGTGATGGTGGAGTAGGTCTGTCTCTCCAGTTTCAGCAGGGTGATCTGTCCTGAGTAGTCCCCTACAAAGGCATGCTGGGTGTCATTGTCATACCTAAACACAGAGTCAAGGAAGATACACAGGAAGAGCACATAGGACAGATAGGAAGTTACCTTTGACCAAAGAAGTCATTCTTAGGAATATGAACATTAACAATAAACTGACCCCTGTCCAGCTCTCACGCAAACAGAGAAGGATACTGTAGACAGTTGGCCCAGGAGCCGAAGTAGTGGCGCCCCAGCATACTGCCGCTCTGGGTGCACATCCAGCTCACACTCTTGTCGTGTCCGGTGCTCACCACCCACTCGCTCTCCAGAGAAAACACCATGTCTGACACACGGTTCTGATGGGCTGGACACACACAGCCACAATGGGTTAAATACACACACACACAAATGTTGAATTCATTCTCCACTCAACTTTCTCTTTCTGCAAAAGGTTTGAGTGAGTAGAATGACTATAGATTACTTAATGGAGCTTTTCTGTTCTGGGCCCATTTTCACTGCTGGATGAGAACTGCTAGAAACTTCCACAGTGACATCTGTTTTTTGGCATTTAATGCTTACATTTTTTATTTTATTTTTACTCAAGTTTCCCTAAGCAGGGATTTTCCAGTGATGAGAGAAGGGTCCAGGCTGCATGGCTAGCCTGTTAGTCACAGAGACCATATTCTCTGAGCCTGGGGGAAGGTGACTGTAGTAACATAATAATAGTCAGACAATATGAGGTGGTGGTGGATCATCATCATCAAGTTGGATTGCTTGAACAATAATTACTTATCCTCTTTCACTGTGGGTCTGGGTCTGAGTGTGTGCATGCATGTGTTCTAAGCAGCAATGACGTCGGTCTCTATTTCCTGTTCAGACATTTCCCCAGAGGCATGCTGGATAGGGACCAGATTATTTCTCATGGGACTGGGCAGTGCTTCAGAACACAGCCCAGTATACACACATACTAATGTACACTAAAGAGCCATTATCACTGATATATACTGTTACACAAGACTCCATTACTGAACACTAGAGATCATATCATGTCTACATCACCAAAGCTTCTTAGTTTTCATTGGCTTTGTAAAGGCAGAAAACCCCCACTACAATCTCACCAGGATAGGTCTTCACATGGTTCATCTTGTTGAAATCTTCAGACAGAAGGAGTTCCTGTTAGCACCACCAAACAATAGTAAAGATCAGTTACCAGTCCCACTCTTATTCCATGTAACTTCATACTTGTAGCTTGTTTCTCATTCAAAGCAGGGACACATTAGAAATGGGGTCAGTGTGAACCAGAATGGAATGTTATGGGTCCACTCAAAACACAGAGACTGGGGTTTACACATGAGGTCATCTTTAAGGCTTCATCTCACTCACCACAATGGCTCCGTTGTCCTGCCCGATGAAGATGCGCCTGCTGTCGTGATGGTATGACATACAGGAGCACGGCGCTAGTACAGAGATGAAAAATATGTATTGAAAAAATAATTGTGTATGGCCAATGTTTTGATTCAATAGTATACGCTTCAGCTACAGAGGCTTGCGAAAGTATTCACCCCCTTGGCATTTTTCCTATTTTGTTGCCTTACAACCTGGAATTAAAATAGATTTTTGGGGGGCCTGTATCATTTTATTTACACAACATCCCTACCACTTTGAAGATGCAAAATATGTTTTATTGTGAAACAAACAAGAAATAAGACAAAACAACTTAAAACTTGAGCATGCATAACTATTCACCCCCCCCCCCCCAAAGTCAATACTTTGTAAAGCCACCTTTTGCAGCAATTACAGCTGTAAGTCTCTTGGGGTATGTCTCTATAAGCTTGGCACATCTAGCCACTGGGATTTTTGCCCATTCTTCAAGACAAAACTGCTCCAGCTCCTTCAAGTTGGATGGGTTCCGCTGGTGTACAGCAATCTTTAAGTCATACCACAGATTATCAATTGGATTGGGTCTGGGCTTTGACTAGGCCATTCCAAGACATTTAAATGTTTCCCCTTAAACCCTTCAAGTGTTGCTTTAGCAGTATGCTTAAGGTCATTGTCCTGCTGGAAGGTGAACCTCCGTCCCAGTCTCAAATCTCTGAAAGACCGAAACAGGTTTCTCTGAAGAATTTCGTGTATTTAGCGCCATCCATCATTCCTTCAATTCTGACCAGTTTCCCAGTCCCTGCCGATGAAAAACATCCCCACAGCATGATGCTGCCACCACCATGCTTCACTATGGGGATGGTGTTCTCGGGGTGATGAGAGGTGTTGGGTTTGCGCCAGACATAGCGTGTTCCTTGATGGCCCAAAAGCTCAATTTTAGTCTCATCTGACCAGAGTACCTTCTTCCATATGTTTGGGGAGTCGCCCACATGCCTTTTGGCAAACACCAAATGTGTTTGCTCCTTTTTTTCACTTAAGCAATGGCTTTTTTCTGGCCACTCTTCCGTAAAGCCCAGCTCTGTGGAGTGTATGGCTTAAATTGGTCCTATGGACAGATACTCCAATCTCCACTGTGGAGCTTTGCAGCCCCTTCAGGGTTATCTTTGGTGTCTTTGTTGCCTCTCTGATTAATGCCCTCCTTGCATGGTCTGTGAGTTTTGGTGGGCGGCCCTCTCTTGGCAGGTTTGTTGTGGTGCCATATTCTTTCCATTTTTTAATAATGGATTTAAATGATGCTCCGTGGGATGTTCAAAGTTTCTGATATTTTTTTATAACCCAACTCTGATCTGTACTTCTCCACAACTTTGTCCCTGACCTGTTTGGAGAGCTCCTTGGTCTTCATGGTGCCGCTTGCTTGGTGGTGCCCCTTGCTTAGTGGTGTTGGAGACTCTGGGGCCTTTCAGAACAGGTGTATATATACACTGAGATCATGTGACACTTAGATTACACCCAGGTGGACTTTAACTAATCTTATTTAGGGGCTTCATAGCAAAGGGGGTGAATACATATACACGCACCACTTTTCTGTTTAATTTTTTTTTGAAACAAGTAAAAATGTTTTCATTTCACTTCACCAATTTGGACTATTTTGTGTATGTCCATTACATGAAATCCAAATAAAAATCTATTTAAATTACAGGTTGTAATGCAACAAAAATCAGAAAAATGCCAAGGGGGATGAATACTTTTGCATGGCACTGTATTTTTAGCATCTAACATTAGTGGACGTTTCAGCTGAGGCCTACTTCTAATCGCTTGTGGTACTTACAGGAGACTGTGTGGTAGATGCTGGGCCAGTACTGTCCACTGTCTCTCTTCAGCCATACCCGGATAGTTCTGGACATAGGACACAGGAAATGTCATATTCAAACTTCAAGTGCCCCTCTTGGCACCGTTCCTGCAGGTGCAGCATGATAGTCTCAAATGTGAATAGGGATTACAGTACTAGAACTTGGGCTACTTGGGAGAAAAATGTCTAAGACTGTCAGCTCCTCTATTGCAATATAATACAGTTTTAGAACACCATGAATCTCTCAAGCCACAAGATCATTGTGACACAAAAGGAGAGTACAGTGTCATTACGACAGTCCAGTCACAAGATATAAAAAAAGAACTTCTCATACTACTTGAATCTCCCTTCCTCAAAAATGTTCCCTTTCTAGTCAACCATGAGAAGCTTATCCTACTGGGGACAAGGAAGGGTATTTAAATTCTCTCTATACCTTGCTCAGGATATTGCTCTTCAATGTACAATTGACCAAGCATGACCGCCACATTAACTTGCTCTGATCTACGCCTGCCTGGTGCCCTAAAGTTGACCAGAAGAGGATGGCCTCCCGTTTTAGAGAAGTGCCCATCCTACTATCTCTTCCTCACCATTTATGAATACTTTTTGGAGTAGGTGTTAATGGCCTACATCTCTTTTGTGTCTAAATTGTGTGGTTAGGCGGTGCACAAAATGACTGAAAACAAAATAAAAATTAAACTGCAATTGGGGTTGGAGGTGGCAGTTACACTTGTCAATTGATTCACATAAGGCATACCCCTAAGATAACGTCTCAAATAATGGTGACCGTTGGGTATTAGGTAGTATTTTTATGCTAGTTTGCTGTACCTGCACCAAAACCAGTATTTTTCCTTCATAGCTTGTTCTCCATCTTTTTAAATAGGGAGCCAATTTGTTTTCAGGACTTTTATTCCCATAGCTGATCAAAACTCATTCTCTCATGGCTCTCTCTCGTCCCTCTGCAGCAGACATACGGTGAGCAGTATGTTTGAAACATCGAATCGAAATACATAAAGAATCGTGAGAATCGCAATACGTACCATAACCTATGTATCGTGATAATATTGTATCATGAGGTCCATGGTCCTAGTATGTAACGAAGGTAACAGGTAGCCAAATGTATACCAACTAGCACACAAATCAACAATATCCTGATGTCAGTGCCAGGATTGTGCAGCTAGCTAGCGTTACACACATTGTTATGCCCTGAGGATATGCATTCCAAACCTACTAACTAGCTAACTTGCCAAATCAATAGAATAATATTTGCTATTGCTAACACCTACGAAAGCAGTAAACTGTTTATGCAGTAGCCTCTAGGAGCGAAGTTGATTCGTCACACATTGAGAGTTTCTTCAAGTGCAGTCACAAAAACCATCAAGCGCTATGATGAAACTGGCTCTCATGAGAACCGCCACAGGAAAGGAAGACCCAGGGTTACCTCTGCTGCAGAGGATAAGTTACCAGCCTCAAAAATTGCAGCCCAAATAAATGCTTCACAGAGTTCAAGTAACAGACACATCTCAACATCAACTGTTCAGAGGAGGCTGCGAGAATCAGGCCTTCATGGACAAATTGCTGCAAAGAAATCACTACTAAAAGGACACCAATAAGAAGAAGAGACTTGCTTGGGCCAAGAAACACAAGCAATGGACATTAGACCGGTGGAAATTTGTCCTTTGGTCTGGAGTCCAAATTGGAGATTTTTGGTTCCAACCGCCGTGTCTTTATGAGACGCATAATAGGTGAAAGGATGATCGCCGCATGTGTATTTCCTACCGTAAAGCATGGAGGAGGAGGTATGGTGTGGGGGTGCTTTGCTGGTGACACTGTCTGTGAATTATTTAGAATTCTGGGATTTATTTAGAATTCAAGGTACACTTAACCAGCATGACTACCACAGCATTCTGCAGCCATCCCATCTGTTTTGAGTTTAGTGGGACTATAATTTGTTTGTCAACAAGACAATGACCCAACAAACCTCCAGGCTGTGTAAGGACTATTTTATCAAGAAGGAGAGTGATGGAGTGCTGCATCAGATGACCTGGCATCCACAATCCCCCAACCTCAACCAAACTGAGATGGTTTGGGATGAGTTGGACCACAGAGTGAAGGAACAGCAGTCAACAAGTGCTCAGCATATGTGGGAACTCCTTCAAGACTGTTGGAAAAGCATTCCAGGTGAAGCTGGTTGATAGAATGCCAAGAGTGTGCAAAGCTGTCATCAAGGCAAAGGGTGGCTATTTGAAGTATCTCAAATCTCAAATATATGTTGATTTGTTTAACACTTTTTTGGATACTACATGATTCCATATGTGATTTCATAGTTTTGTTGTCTTCACTATTATTCTACAATCTAGAAAATAGTCAAAATAAAGAAAAACCCTTGAATGAGTAGGTGTTCTAAAACTGTTGACCGGGAGTGTATGTATAAAATGTATTTATAATTATATGACAATATGTAAAGTTGACTATAATTCCATTACACAATTTCTGATACATCACATGCCTTACTTTTTTCCACTGCATAAGTAAAAGTAGGAAAGGCATCACTTATGCCTCAACCACAGATAGAACAACGAGACAGATATTTCACCGGATGTATAAATGTGAAGCATCTGGTTGGCGTTTCCACTCATACCAACTATGGTAGTGACAGGAAGCTCAGTGGCCGGCAGAGGGAGATGATGGAACGAGATGGATTTTGGTGGACATTCTGCTAATTTAATCATCAATGAAACATTTGATCTCAATACAGTTCTGTTCCCAAAACTACAATCTGTTACGAACAGAGTGAACCAAGTTTTGTAGACTTTACCCTTTGCCAAAGTTTCAAAAAAATGCAGTACAAAGGCAAATTTAGTTATTGCACACGCGCCCTTCACAGAGTAGGAGTTCCCCAACGGAAATATGCAAATGTGTGCTAGAACAGGCCAATGGGATCTCGCTAGCTCGTGCTTGGCTCTTCCCACCTCCTTGCTTGTTCTTCCCATTATGGCTCATTTGTTCCAATTTGAAACAACAAGCTGTGGTCTATCTTGGTTTAGTTATGAAAAAGATTTGCCTCTACTGCCATTTATTCCAATTAGACTGGGTTTGGATTTCTCCCTGAGTAAGATGGCTTCCATTTTCGCCCTACTGTGGAAATTTGAGGGTTTATGACAAAGCTAACACAGATAGAACAATGAGCCAGATATTTCACCGGACGTATAAATGTGAAGCATCCGGTTGGCGTTTCCACTCACTACCAAATATGGTGATGAGAGGAAGCCCAGTTACTGGCAGTGGTAGGAGATGGAGCAAGATGGCTTTTGCCCGACATTCAATTAATCATTTCATCTCCAAACAGCGGACTGCGTTTTGTAGCCTTTTGCCAAAGTTTCTAAAAATTGCGTCGTTTAGAAGGGGTGCAAGGGCGAATTGAGTTACTGCACACGCGCACCTAACAGAGTAGGCGTTCCCTAACGGAAATATGAAAATAAAGGCTAAAACGCGCCAATAGGATCTCACTAGCTCCTGCTTGGCTCTGCCTACCTCCTTGCTTGTTCTGTCCACTATGATTAATTTGCTCCCATTGGAAAGACAAGCTCTGGGTTAGTTATAAAAATCTTTGTAGCTAGCCCCTCTAGTTTAATAGGATATCTATTGTCTTGCAGGTATTTACATGGTTTTGCGCACGTACCAGGTGATATAGATTTAAACTTCAATACCGGTGTAATAAAAAGTCGACTAAATATGTTCCTGTAGATATCTTGTCTAAAGATTGGAACATGTGAAGGACCAACATCAGACAATCGGCTGAGTAAGTTCAAATATAACTGTATTCAACATTCCGGCTTGAAGAGGACCATCTCAAGAATCAAACATTGTCATGATGTTCCAGACGGTGTATTTAGAATAGAACCGTCTGGTCCCCATGGCAAATTGTGTTATTGACTGTACGTTTGTTTGTGTGTAACTCGGTGTTGTTGTTTTTGTCCCACTGTTTTGCTTTATCTTGGCCAGGTCGCAGTTGTAAATGAGAACTTGTTCTCAATTGGCCTACCTGGTTAAATAAAGGTGAAAAAAATAATAATAGTAAGCAGGCTAGCTAACGTTACCGTTATCTGGCTAATAGCTAGATAATGATCTGGAAAACAGCTAATGGGGCGTCAGACAACCTACCTGTCCTCGCTAACCGTGATCACTCCGTCCTCTTTCGGTATCAAAACTGCAGCATTGACCGTGTGCGAGTGTCCTTCGATTTTATTTAGAAGAACTGGTCTTGAACTTTGAGGCCTCGAATGAATCTCTGCCGCCATAGCTATGTTTTCTTTTCCTCCCAACTCGACAATCAGCTGACGGCTAAGGAAGTTGAGTAAGATTACCATAATGTCTAGAATAGCAGCGCACTACTTTGTTTCTTCTACTATAATATTATGGCGGTCCGTAAACAAACGTTAGCGGTGCACAGCGCTTCATAATGCATTGGGGCGTGTAGTCAATCACAGTTTACAGACTAAATGAATATAAAGAAAATAAACATTGAGAGAAACTAAACCCTCCTATCTAATCCTATACTACTAAGACAAAAAATAGCCCTTCTATCAAACCCTCACCATCCCTGTCCAACCTCAATAACCCAACACATCAATCTTTCCCTCTCTTCCACATCTTTCTTATTGTACCTTTTATTTAACTAGGCAAGTCAGTTAAGAACAAATTCTTATTTACAATGACAGCCTACCCCGGCCAAACGCTAACCCGGATGATGCTGGGTCAATTGTGCACCACCCTATGGGACTCCCAATCACGGCCGGTTGTGATACAGCCTGGAATCAAACCAGGGTCTATAGTGACGCATCTTGCACTGAGACGCAGTGCCTTAGACCGCTGCGCCACTCGTGAGCCCACTACCGGTACTTACAACAATGCATCAACAAATTATTTTCTTCACTGTTTCATCAATCAGACAGAAACCATTCGCATGCTTGTCAACCATGTTCAATGTACAATGTCCTACACGCAACAAAGCAAACACCACCTCTTCCTTCCTAACTTGACCATTGAATCTTGGTCCACCAACCTTTCTTTGGAGGGCTCTGTCCCATCTAATGGCTTTAATCTTACATTTGGCCTAACTTCTACCCAGTGGAGCACGAATATCCATTTTACAGTGCATTCAGAAAGTATTAAGACCCCTTGACTTTTTCCACATGTTGTTACATAGCAGCCTTATTCTAAAATGTATTAAATATTTGTTTTAATCATCAATCTACACACAATACCCAATAATGACAAAGCAAAAACAGGTTTTTAGAAATGGAAATATATGTTTTTCAACTGTCCATCCAAAGCCAATGCCTTGTCTACTAGGGTGCACAACTCTTTGCTGCTGTCACTGTTCTGTGGTCACACTTAGGGAGATTCTCAACTGGTTTGCTCAACTCATCCGTCCTCTCCTCGACTCCTTTAGAAAAGGGTCAAAGGTAACGGAGGACAGGAAATGTGGAAACAAATAAGCTTGTATGAAATTACTCTCTTTCTTCACTTCACTCCCATCACGCAAATTGTGTTTACAAGGGTGGAATCCCAATCTGTAACGAAGTAAAAAGACATTTGCCTAGTTGTGCTAGACATTTTATAGATACAATTAAAAGTAGCATGTCGTTACTAAATATGTGCATGTTTTTCATCTCTGAGTAAACAACGGCTGATTCGAAGGGGGTGTGGCAGATCTCAAAACTCTGCTGCATAGGACTCAGGCAGGATACTCTTGAGCTTCCTCTTCTTCTTTGGTATTATGGCGTTCGCACATTTTGTTTGTGCATACCGCCACCTAATGTGCGGTAGTGTGTGGTCGATCATGTTACATTTTGTGATAAAAAAACAAGGGGGGAAAGGATAACAATTGCACCACCAATGAACCGTCCACCAATATACCCCTATTAAACACCACCAACTAACCCTCCACCTCTATACCGCTATTAAACACCACCAACTAACACTCCACTTCTATACCCCTATTAAACACCACCAACTAACCCTCCACCTCTATACCGCTATTACATACCACCAACTAACCCTCCACCTCTATACCGCTATTAAACACCACCAACTAACCCTCCACCTCTATACCGCTATTACACACCACCAACTAACCCTCCACCTCTATACCGCTATTACATACCACCAACTAACCCTCCACCTCTATACCCCTATTAAACACCACCAACTAACCCTCCACCTCTATACCGCTATTAAACACCACCAACTAACCCTCCACCTCTATACCCCTATTAAACACCACCAACTAACCCTCCACCTCTATACCACTATTACATACCACCAACTAACCCTCCACCTCTATACCCCTATTAAACACCACAAACTAACCCTCCACCTCTATACCCCTATTAAACACCACCAACTAACCCTCCACCTCTATACCGCTATTAAACACCACCAACTAACCCTCCACCTCTATACCGCTATTAAACACCACCAACTAACCCTCCACCTCTATACCGCTATTAAACACCACCAACTAACACTCCACCTCTATACCCCTGTTAAACACCACCAACTAACCCTCCACCTCTATACCGCTATTAAACACCACCAACTAACACTCCACCTCTATACCCCTGTTAAACACCACCAACTAACCCTCCACCTCTATACCCCTATTAAACACCACCAACTAACACTCCACCTCTATACTGCTATTAAACACCACCAACTAACCCTCCACCTCTATACTGCTATTAAACACCACCAACTAACCCTCCACCTCTATACCGCTATTACATACCACCAACTAACCCTCCACTTCTATACCCCTATTAAACACCACCAACTTACACTCCACCTCTATACCGCTATTACATACCACCAACTAACCCTCCACCTCTATACCGCTATTAAACACCACCAACTTACACTCCACCTCTATACCGCTATTACATACCACCAACTAACCCTCCACTTCTATACCCCTATTAAACACCACCAACTAACCCTCCACCTCTATACCGCTATTAAACACCACCAACTTACACTCCACCTCTATACCGCTATTACATACCACCAACTAACCCTCCACCTCTATACCCCTGTTAAACACCACTAACTAACCCTCCACCTCTATACCCCTGTTAAACAACACCAACTAACCCTCCACCTCTATACCCCTGTTAAAGACCACCAACTAACCCTCCACCTCTATACCCCTGTTAAACCCCACCAACTAACCCTCCACCTCTATACCGCTATTAAACACCACCAACTAACCCTCCACCTCTATACCCCTGTTAAACACCACCAACTAACCCTCCACCTCTATACCGCTATTACATACCACCAACTAACCCTCCACCTCTATACCGCTATTAAACACCACCAACTAACCCTCCACCTCTATACCGCTATTACATACCACCAACTAACCCTCCACCTCTATACCCCTATTAAACACCACCAACTAACCCTCCACCTCTATACCGCTATTAAACACCACCAACTAACCCTCCACCTCTATACCACTATTACATACCACCAACTAACCCTCCACCTCTATACCCCTATTAAACACCACAAACTAACCCTCCACCTCTATACCGCTATTAAACACCACCAACTTACACTCCACCTCTATACCGCTATTACATACCACCAACTAACCCTCCACCTCTATACCCCTGTTAAACACCACTAACTAACCCTCCACCTCTATACCGCTATTAAACACCACCAACTAACCCTCCACCTCTATACCCCTGTTAAACACCACCAACTAACCCTCCACCTCTATACCCCTGTTAAAGACCACCAACTAACCCTCCACCTCTATACCCCTGTTAAACCCCACCAACTAACCCTCCACCTCTATACCGCTATTAAACACCACCAACTAACCCTCCACCTCTATACCCCTGTTAAACACCACCAACTAACCCTCCACCTCTATACCCCTGTTAAACACCACCAACTAACCCTCCACCTCTATACCCCTGTTAAACACCACCAACTAACCCTCCACCTCTATACCCCTGTTAAACACCACCAACTAACCCTCCACCTCTATACCCCTATTAAACACCACCAACTAACCCTCCACCTCTATACCGCTATTAAACACCACCAACTAACACTCCACCTCTATACCGCTATTAACCACCACCAACTAACACTCCACCTCTATACCGCTATTAAACACCACCAACTAACCCTCCACCTCTATACCCCTGTTAAACACCACTAACTAACCCTCCACCTCTATACCCCTGTTAAACACCACCAACTAACCCTCCACCTCTATACCCCTGTTAAACACCACCAACTAACCCTCCACCTCTATACTGCTATTAAACACCACCAACTAACCCTCCACCTCTATATCGCTGTTAAACACCACCAACTAACACTCCACCTCTATACCCCTATTAAACACCACCAACTAACCCTCCACCTCTATACCCCTGTTAAACACCACCAACTAACCCTCCACCTCTATACCCCTGTTAAACACCACCAACTAACCCTCCACCTCTATACCCCTGTTAAACACCACCAACTAACCCTCCACCTCTATACCCCTGTTAAACACCACCAACTAACCCTCCACCTCTATACCGCTATTAAACACCACCAACTAACCCTCCACTTCTATACCCCTATTAAACACCACCAACTAACCCTCCACCTTTATACCCCTATTAAACACCACCAACTAACCCTCCACCTCTATACCGCTAGTACATACCACCAACTAACCCTCCACCTCTATACCCCTGTTAAACACCACCAACTAACCCTCCACCTCTATACCCCTGTTAAACACCACCAACTAACCCTCCACCTCTATACCGCTATTACATACCACCAACTAACTAACCCTCCACCTCTATACCGCTATTAAACACCACCAACTAACCCTCCACCTCTATACCCCTGTTAAACACCACCAACTAACCCTCCACCTCTATACCCCTGTTAAAGACCACCAACTAACCCTCCACCTCTATACCCCTGTTAAACCCCACCAACTAACCCTCCACCTCTATACCGCTATTAAACACCACCAACTAACCCTCCACCTCTATACCCCTGTTAAACACCACCAACTAACCCTCCACCTCTATACCCCTGTTAAACACCACCAACTAACCCTCCACTTCTATACCGCTATTAAACACCACCAACTAACCCTCCACTTCTATACCCCTATTAAACACCACCAACTAACCCTCCACCTTTATACCCCTATTAAACACCACCAACTAACCCTCCACCTCTATACCGCTAGTACATACCACCAACTAACCCTCCACCTCTATACCCCTGTTAAACACCACCAACTAACCCTCCACCTCTATACCCCTGTTAAACACCACCAACTAACCCTCCACCTCTATACCGCTATTACATACCACCAACTAACTAACCCTCCACCTCTATACCGCTATTAAACACCACCAACTAACCCTCCACCTCTATACCCCTGTTAAACACCACCAACTAACCCTCCACCTCTATACCCCTGTTAAAGACCACCAACTAACCCTCCACCTCTATACCCCTGTTAAACCCCACCAACTAACCCTCCACCTCTATACCGCTATTAAACACCACCAACTAACCCTCCACCTCTATACCCCTGTTAAACACCACCAACTAACCCTCCACCTCTATACCCCTGTTAAACACCACCAACTAACCCTCCACCTCTATACCCCTGTTAAACACCACCAACTAACCCTCCACCTCTATACCCCTGTTAAACACCACCAACTAACCCTCCACCTCTATACCCCTATTAAACACCACCAACTAACCCTCCACCTCTATACCGCTATTAAACACCACCAACTAACACTCCACCTCTATACCGCTATTAAACACCACCAACTAACACTCCACCTCTATACCGCTATTAAACACCACCAACTAACCCTCCACCTCTATACCCCTGTTAAACACCACTAACTAACCCTCCACCTCTATACCCCTGTTAAACACCACCAACTAACCCTCCACCTCTATACCCCTGTTAAACACCACCAACTAACCCTCCACCTCTATACTGCTATTAAACACCACCAACTAACCCTCCACCTCTATATCGCTGTTAAACACCACCAACTAACACTCCACCTCTATACCCCTATTAAACACCACCAACTAACCCTCCACCTCTATACCCCTGTTAAACACCACCAACTAACCCTCCACCTCTATACCCCTGTTAAACACCACCAACTAACCCTCCACCTCTATACCCCTGTTAAACACCACCAACTAACCCTCCACTTCTATACCGCTATTAAACACCACCAACTAACCCTCCACTTCTATACCCCTATTAAACACCACCAACTAACCCTCCACCTTTATACCCCTATTAAACACCACCAACTAACCCTCCACCTCTATACCGCTAGTACATACCACCAACTAACCCTCCACCTCTATACCCCTGTTAAACACCACCAACTAACCCTCCACCTCTATACCCCTGTTAAACACCACCAACTAACCCTCCACCTCTATACCGCTATTACATACCACCAACTAACCCTCCACCTCTATACCCCTGTTAAACACCACCAACTAACCCTCCACCTCTATACCGCTATTAAACACCACCAACTAACCCTCCACCTCTATACCCCTGTTAAACACCACCAACTAACCCTCCACCTCTATACCGCTAGTACATACCACCAACTAACCCTCCACCTCTATACCGCTATTAAACACCACCAACTAACCCTCCACCTCTATACCGCTATTACATACCACCAACTAACCCTCCACCTCTATACCCCTGTTAAACACCACCAACTAACCCTCCACCTCTATACCCCTGTTAAACACCACCAACTAACCCTCCACCTCTATACCCCTGTTAAACACCACCAACTAACCCTCCACCTCTATACCCCTGTTAAACACCACCAACTAACCCTCCACCTCTATACCGCTATTACATACCACCAACTAACCCTCCACCTCTATACCCCTGTTAAACACCACCAACTAACCCTCCACCTCTATACCGCTATTACATACCACCAACTAACCCTCCACCTCTATACCGCTATTACATACCACCAACTAACCCTCCACCTCTATACCCCTATTAAACACCACCAACTAACCCTCCACCTCTATACCACTATTAAACACCACCAACTAACCCTCCACCTCTATACCGCTATTAAACACCACCAACTAACCCTCCACCTCTATACCGCTATTACATACCACCAACTAACCCTCCACCTCTATACCACTATTAAACACCACCAACTAACCCTCCACCTCTATACCCCTATTAAACACCACCAACTAACCCTCCACCTCTATACCGCTATTACATACCACCAACTAACCCTCCACTTCTATACCGCTATTAAACACCACCAACTAACCCTCCACCTCTATACCCCTATTAAACACCACCAACTAACCCTCCACCTCTATACCGCTAGTACATACCACCAACTAACCCTCCACCTCTATACCGCTATTACATACCACCAACTAACCCTCCACCTCTATACCGCTATTAAACACCACCAACTAACCCTCCACCTCTATACCCCTGTTAAACACCACCAACTAACCCTCCACCTCTATACCGCTAGTACATACCACCAACTAACCCTCCACCTCTATACCGCTATTAAACACCACCAACTAACCCTCCACCTCTATACCGCTATTAAACACCACCAACTAACCCTCCACCTCTATACCGCTATTACATACCACCAACTAACCCTCCACCTCTATACCCCTGTTAAACACCACCAACTAACCCTCCACCTCTATACCCCTGTTAAACACCACCAACTAACCCTCCACCTCTATACCCATGTTAAACACCACCAACTAACCCTCCACCTCTATACCCCTGTTAAACACCACCAACTAACCCTCCACCTCTATACCCCTGTTAAACACCACCAACTAACCCTCCACTTCTATACCGCTATTAAACACCACCAACTAACCCTCCACTTCTATACCCCTATTAAACACCACCAACTAACCCTCCACCTCTATACCCCTATTAAACACCACCAACTAACCCTCCACCTCTATACCGCTAGTACATACCACCAACTAACCCTCCACCTCTATACCCCTGTTAAACACCACCAACTAACCCTCCACCTCTATACCCCTGTTAAACACCACCAACTAACCCTCCACCTCTATACCGCTATTACATACCACCAACTAACCCTCCACCTCTATACCCCTGTTAAACACCACCAACTAACCCTCCACCTCTATACCGCTATTAAACACCACCAACTAACCCTCCACCTCTATACCCCTGTTAAACACCACCAACTAACCCTCCACCTCTATACCGCTAGTACATACCACCAACTAACCCTCCACCTCTATACCGCTATTACATACCACCAACTAACCCTCCACCTCTATACCCCTATTAAACACCACCAACTAACCCTCCACCTCTATACCACTATTAAACACCACCAACTAACCCTCCACCTCTATACCGCTATTAAACACCACCAACTAACCCTCCACCTCTATACCGCTATTACATACCACCAACTAACCCTCCACCTCTATACCACTATTAAACACCACCAACTAACCCTCCACCTCTATACCGCTAGTACATACCACCAACTAACCCTCCACCTCTATACCCCTGTTAAACACCACCAACTAACCCTCCACCTCTATACCCCTGTTAAACACCACCAACTAACCCTCCACCTCTATACCGCTATTACATACCACCAACTAACCCTCCACCTCTATACCCCTGTTAAACATCACCAACTAACCCTCCACCTCTATACCGCTATTAAACACCACCAACTAACCCTCCACCTCTATACCCCTGTTAAACACCACCAACTAACCCTCCACCTCTATACCGCTAGTACATACCACCAACTAACCCTCCACCTCTATACCGCTATTAAACACCACCAACTAACCCTCCACCTCTATACCGCTATTAAACACCACCAACTAACCCTCCACCTCTATACCGCTATTACATACCACCAACTAACCCTCCACCTCTATACCCCTGTTAAACACCACCAACTAACCCTCCACCTCTATACCCCTGTTAAACACCACCAACTAACCCTCCACCTCTATACCCCTGTTAAACACCACCAACTAACCCTCCACCTCTATACCCCTGTTAAACACCACCAACTAACCCTCCACCTCTATACCGCTATTACATACCACCAACTAACCCTCCACCTCTATACCCCTGTTAAACACCACCAACTAACCCTCCACCTCTATACCGCTATTACATACCACCAACTAACCCTCCACCTCTATACCCCTGTTAAACACCACCAACTAACCCTCCACCTCTATACCGCTATTACATATCACCAACTAACCCTCCACCTCTATACCGCTATTAAACACCACCAACTAACCCTCCACCTCTATACCCCTATTAAACACCACCAACTAACCCTCCACCTCTATACCCCTATTAAACACCACCAACTAACCCTCCACCTCTATACCACTATTAAACACCACCAACTAACCCTCCACCTCTATACCGCTATTAAACACCACCAACTAACCCTCCACCTCTATACCGCTATTACATACCACCAACTAACCCTCCACCTCTATACCACTATTAAACACCACCAACTAACCCTCCACCTCTATACCGCTATTACATACCACCAACTAACCCTCCACCTCTATACCGCTATTAAACACCACCAACTAACCCTCCACCTCTATACCCCTATTAAACACCACCAACTAACCCTCCACCTCTATACCGCTAGTACATACCACCAACTAACCCTCCACCTCTATACCGCTATTACATACCACCAACTAACCCTCCACCTCTATACCGCTATTAAACACCACCAACTAACCCTCCACCTCTATACCCCTATTAAACACCACCAACTAACCCTCCACCTCTATACCGCTATTACATACCACCAACTAACCCTCCACCTCTATACCGCTATTAAACACCACCAACTAACCCTCCACCTCTATACCCCTATTAAACACCACCAACTAACCCTCCACCTCTATACCGCTAGTACATACCACCAACTAACCCTCCACCTCTATACCGCTATTACATACCACCAACTAACCCTCCACCTCTATACCGCTATTAAACACCACCAACTAACCCTCCACCTCTATACCCCTATTAAACACCACCAACTAACCCTCCACCTCTATACCCCTGTTAAACACCACCAACTAACCCTCCACCTCTATACCCCTATTAAACACCACCAACTAACCCTCCACCTCTATACCGCTATTAAAAACCACCAACTAACACTCCACCTCTATACCGCTATTAAACACCACCAACTAACACTCCACCTCTATACCCATGTTAAACACCACCAACTAACCCTCCACCTCTATACCCCTGTTAAACACCACCAACTAACCCTCCACCTCTATACCCCTGTTAAACACCACCAACTAACCCTCCACTTCTATACCGCTATTAAACACCACCAACTAACCCTCCACTTCTATACCCCTATTAAACACCACCAACTAACCCTCCACCTCTATACCCCTGTTAAACACCACCAACTAACCCTCCACCTCTATACCCCTGTTAAACACCACCAACTAACCCTCCACCTCTATACCCCTGTTAAACACCACCAACTAACCCTCCACCTCTATACCCCTGTTAAACACCACCAACTAACCCTCCACCTCTATACCGCTATTACATACCACCAACTAACCCTCCACCTCTATACCCCTGTTAAACACCACCAACTAACCCTCCACCTCTATACCGCTATTACATACCACCAACTAACCCTCCACCTCTATGCCGCTATTACATACCACCAACTAACCCTCCACCTCTATACCCCTATTAAACACCACCAACTAACCCTCCACCTCTATACCGCTATTAAACACCACCAACTAACCCTCCATCCCTATACCCCTATTAAACACCACCAACTAACCCTCCACCTCTATACCGCTATTAAACACCACCAACTAACCCTCCACCTCTATACCGCTATTACATACCACCAACTAACCCTCCACCTCTATACCCCTGTTAAACACCACCAACTAACCCTCCACCTCTATACCGCTATTACATACCACCAACTAACCCTCCACCTCTATGCCGCTATTACATACCACCAACTAACCCTCCACCTCTATACCCCTATTAAACACCACCAACTAACCCTCCACCTCTATACCGCTATTAAACACCACCAACTAACCCTCCATCCCTATACCCCTATTAAACACCACCAACTAACCCTCCACCTCTATACCGCTATTAAACACCACCAACTAACCCTCCACCTCTATACCGCTATTACATACCACCAACTAACCCTCCACCTCTATACCGCTATTACATACCACCAACTAACCCTCCACCTCTATACCGCTATTAAACACCACCAACTAACCCTCCACCTCTATACCGCTATTAAACACCACCAACTAACCCTCCACCTCTATACCCCTGTTAAACACCACCAACTAACCCTCCACCTCTATACCGCTAGTACATACCACCAACTAACCCTCCACCTCTATACCGCTATTACATACCACCAACTAACCCTCCACCTCTATACCGCTATTAAACACCACCAACTAACCCTCCACCTCTATACCGCTATTAAACACCACCAACTAACCCTCCACCTCTATACCGCTATTAAACACCACCAACTAACCCTCCACCTCTATACCCCTGTTAAACACCACCAACTAACCCTCCACCTCTATACCGCTATTACATACCACCAACTAACCCTCCACCTCTATACCCCTGTTAAACACCACCAACTAACCCTCCACCTCTATACCCCTGTTAAACACCACCAACTAACCCTCCACCTCTATACCGCTATTAAACACCACCAACTAACCCTCCACCTCTATACCGCTATTACATATCACCAACTAACCCTCCACCTCTATACCGCTATTAAACACCACCAACTAACACTCCACCTCTATACCGCTATTAAACACCACCAACTAACCCTCCACCTCTATACCGCTATTAAACACCACCAACTAACCCTCCACCTCTATACCACTATTAACCACCAACTAACCCTCCACCTCTATACCGCTATTACATACCACCAACTAACCCTCCACCTCTATACCGCTATTAAACACCACCAACTAACCCTCCACCTCTATACCGCTATTAAACACCACCAACTAACCCTCCACCTCTATACCCCTGTTAAACACCACCAACTAACACTCCACCTCTATACTGCTATTAAACACCACCAACTAACCCTCCACCTCTATACCCCTATTAAACACCACCAACTAACCCTCCACCTCTATACCCCTGTTAAACACCACCAACTAACACTCCACCTCTATACTGCTATTAAACACCACCAACTAACCCTCCACCTCTATACCCCTATTAAACACCACCAACTAACACTCCACCTCTATACTGCTATTAAACACCACCAACTAACCCTCCACCTCTATACCCCTATTAAACACCACCAACTAACCCTCCACCTCTATACCGCTATTACATACCACCAACTAACCCTCCACCTCTATACCGCTATTAAACACCACCAACTAACCCTCCACCTCTATACCCCTATTAAACACCACCAACTAACCCTCCACCTCTATACCGCTAGTACATACCACCAACTAACCCTCCACCTCTATACCGCTATTACATACCACCAACTAACCCTCCACCTCTATACCGCTATTAAACACCACCAACTAACCCTCCACCTCTATACCCCTATTAAACACCACCAACTAACCCTCCACCTCTATACCCCTGTTAAACACCACCAACTAACCCTCCACCTCTATACCCCTATTAAACACCACCAACTAACCCTCCACCTCTATACCGCTATTAAACACCACCAACTAACACTCCACCTCTATACCCATGTTAAACACCACCAACTAACCCTCCACCTCTATACCCCTGTTAAACTCCACCAACTAACCCTCCACCTCTATACCCCTGTTAAACACCACCAACTAACCCTCCACTTCTATACCGCTATTAAACACCACCAACTAACCCTCCACTTCTATACCCCTATTAAACACCACCAACTAACCCTCCACCTCTATACCCCTATTAAACACCACCAACTAACCCTCCACCTCTATACCGCTAGTACATACCACCAACTAACCCTCCACCTCTATACCCCTGTTAAACACCACCAACTAACCCTCCACCTCTATACCGCTATTACATACCACCAACTAACCCTCCACCTCTATACCCCTGTTAAACACCACCAACTAACCCTCCACCTCTATACCGCTATTAAACACCACCAACTAACCCTCCACCTCTATACCCCTGTTAAACACCACCAACTAACCCTCCACCTCTATACCGCTAGTACATACCACCAACTAACCCTCCACCTCTATACCGCTATTAAACACCACCAACTAACCCTCCAACTCTATACCGCTATTAAACACCACCAACTAACCCTCCACCTCTATACCGCTATTACATACCACCAACTAACCCTCCACCTCTATACCCCTGTTAAACACCACCAACTAACCCTCCACCTCTATACCCCTGTTAAACACCACCAACTAACCCTCCACCTCTATACCCCTGTTAAACACCACCAACTAACCCTCCACCTCTATACCCCTGTTAAACACCACCAACTAACCCTCCACCTCTATACCGCTATTACATACCACCAACTAACACTCCACCTCTATACCGCTATTAAACACCACCAACTAACCCTCCACCTCTATACCGCTATTACATACCACCAACTAACCCTCCACCTCTATACCACTATTAAACACCACCAACTAACCCTCCACCTCTATACCCCTATTAAACACCACCAACTAACCCTCCACCTCTATACCGCTATTACATACCACCAACTAACCCTCCACCTCTATACCGCTATTAAACACCACCAACTAACCCTCCACCTCTATACCCCTATTAAACACCACCAACTAACCCTCCACCTCTATACCGCTAGTACATACCACCAACTAACCCTCCACCTCTATACCGCTATTACATACCACCAACTAACCCTCCACCTCTATACCGCTATTAAACACCACCAACTAACCCTCCATCCCTATACCCCTATTAAACACCACCAACTAACCCTCCACCTCTATACCGCTATTAAACACCACCAACTAACCCTCCACCTCTATACCGCTATTACATACCACCAACTAACCCTCCACCTCTATACCGCTATTACATACCACCAACTAACCCTCCACCTCTATACCGCTATTAAACACCACCAACTAACCCTCCACCTCTATACCGCTAGTACATACCACCAACTAACCCTCCACCTCTATACCGCTATTACATACCACCAACTAACCCTCCACCTCTATACCGCTATTAAACACCACCAACTAACCCTCCACCTCTATACCGCTATTAAACACCACCAACTAACCCTCCACCTCTATACCGCTATTAAACACCACCAACTAACCCTCCACCTCTATACCCCTATTAAACACCACAAACTAACCCTCCACCTCTATACCGCTATTACATATCACCAACTAACCCTCCACCTCTATACCGCTATTAAACACCACCAACTAACACTCCACCTCTATACCGCTATTAAACACCACCAACTAACCCTCCACCTCTATACCGCTATTAAACACCACCAACTAACACTCCACCTCTATACCGCTATTAAACACCACCAACTAACCCTCCACCTCTATACCGCTATTAAACACCACCAACTAACCCTCCACCTCTATACCACTATTAACCACCAACTAACCCTCCACCTCTATACCGCTATTACATACCACCAACTAACCCTCCACCTCTATACCGCTATTAAACACCACCAACTAACCCTCCACCTCTATACCGCTATTAAACACCACCAACTAACCCTCCACCTCTATACCCCTGTTAAACACCACCAACTAACACTCCACCTCTATACTGCTATTAAACACCACCAACTAACCCTCCACCTCTATACCCCTATTAAACACCACCAACTAACCCTCCACCTCTATACCCCTGTTAAACACCACCAACTAACACTCCACCTCTATACTGCTATTAAACACCACCAACTAACCCTCCACCTCTATACCCCTATTAAACACCACCAACTATCCCGCCACCTCTATACCCCTGTTAAACACCACCAACTAACACTCCACCTCTATACTGCTATTAAACACCACCAACTAACCCTCCACCTCTATACCCCTATTAAACACCACCAACTAACCCTCCACCTCTATACCGCTATTAAACACCACCAACTAACCCTCCACCTCTATACCGCTATTACATACCACCAACTAACCCTCCACCTCTATACCGCTATTAAACACCACCAACTAACCCTCCACCTCTATACCGCTATTAAACACCACCAACTAACCCTCCACCTCTATACCCCTGTTAAACACCACCAACTAACCCTCCACCTCTATACTGCTATTAAACACCACCAACTAACCCTCCACCTCTATACCGCTATTACATACCACCAACTAACCATCCACCTCTATACCGCTATTAAACACCACCAACTAACCCTCCACCTCTATACCCCTGTTAAACACCACCAACTAACCCTCCACCTCTATACTGCTATTAAACACCACCAACTAACCCTCCACCTCTATACCGCTATTAAACACCACCAACTAACCCTCCACCTCTATACCCCTGTTAAACACCACCAACTAACCCTCCACCTCTATACCCCTGTTAAACACCACCAACTAACCCTCCACCTCTATACTGCTATTAAACACCACCAACTAACACTCCACCTCTATACCGCTATTAAACACCACCAACTAACCCTCCACCTCTATACCCCTATTAAACACCACCAACTAACCCTCCACCTCTATACCGCTAGTACATACCACCAACTAACCCTCCACTTCTATACCCCTATTAAACACCACCAACTAACCCTCCACCTCTATACCGCTAGTACATACCACCAACTAACCCTCCACCTCTATACCCCTATTAAACACCACCAACTAACCCTCCACCTCTATACCGCTAGTACATACCACCAACTAACCCTCCACTTCTATACCCCTATTAAACACCACCAACTAACCCTCCACCTCTATACCGCTAGTACATACCACCAACTAACCCTCCACCTCTATACCCCTATTAAACACCACCAACTAACCCTCCACCTCTATACCCCTGTTAAACACCACCAACTAACCCTCCACCTCTATACCCCTGTTAAACACCACCAACTAACCCTCCACTTCTATACCCCTGTTAAACACCACCAACTAACCCTCCACCTGTAGACCACTATTTAATCAAATAAAAATCACCACCCCATTCCACTACTTTGACCCTAACTGATCCTACACCAGGCCGATGGCGTGAAAGGACGGGACTCTTTCGTTCAACACACCTTGTAACTCTTCTGCAGTAAAACCTTGTACACCCAAGTACTTCTCTGCAACTGCCACCACAACATATATCTTCTATGATTTACGTTCCATTTCTACGGTACAGTTGATAACCATGGTAATGAATGCTCAGGAGCCAACCTTACTGAAGCACAAATTTGTATCACTATGTATCAGCCTAGGCCTACTGCTCACCCTTGACTCATCATCCTCTTCTCTCTTCACTGCCTCAGCATACAACACCTTCTGTTCTACTCTGACCCTGGCAAACTCAATCTATCTCTTGCACCGGGCACTTCTGATCCCCAGCAACATGGGCACCCCCACAATTGACTGTTTTTTCCACAGATACTGCACATTCCTTTGTCCCATGCCCTCATACACACTTATCACATCTTGGAATCTCCCTCCTACACACTGTTGCAACATGACCATAAGCTTGGCATCTGAAACACCTTAGTGGGTTCGGCACAAAAGCTCTCACGGGATAACTGACATATCCTAACATGACTTTATCAGGTAAAAGCTGCTTCAAATCTCAAAAGGACAGACAATGTCTTCTCAGTTTCAACACCGGGTCTGCGTCACACCAAACGGTGGGCGTCACAGACACAGGGATTTTTTTCCTTCAGTTTATCCACCTCAACGCCACCTCGGTAAGGCTCGGACTCGGTCTTCACCACACCTGCCATCACAGGTAATTAATTCTCACTCGGTCAGGTTCAATTTCTGAGCCATCAGAGACAGAAGGATACATTTTGTACTTCAACATCTTCTCCTTCTTCCTCGCTGTCCATAATCACGTCTATCTGTTCACCATGCTCATGCCGTGCCTTCATTCGCTGTACTGCTTTCAGAAAACACACAAAGATGGCCTTTCTTCAATGCCCACCTTAGCCCAATTTACTAGTCTGCCTATCTCTCGCCTCTCCATGCTCACAAAACTTTAGTTCACATGACTCTTGTGCTTCGTTGGCAGAAGGAGGCGAGGACACTCCTCCATTCGCCTACTAATTAATTGACACTCTCCTCGACCACTAGATCACTTGAGTGGTTTCCAGGTCACGAAGGAGAGGGGATGAAGGAGTCAAGGAGAATACTGTCTTTTTCGCAAATGAGAATCTCCCCCAGTCAAATGCACATCAAAGGTACTTTTCAATAATAGAAGGTACCCTTTACATAATATGAATTTACTTTATAGAAAGTTTTGTAAATTTGATTGATACAACAGAAAGGATGTTTATTTAAAAAATAAAAAGTATAGGAGTACTCAAACAGAGTTTAATGCCTATCAAAACATGGGTTTGAGTGGCTAAATTAAGTCAGTGACTTGGAGTGTAACTTTCCAATCTTAAATTGAACATGTAAAATCACCAATAACATGAATTCAAACTGAAATGTACTCCATATAATATACACGTTTGACATTCAGGGTCATTTAAAAAAGGTGCAAATACTCTAGAAAGTATACAAAGGATAATTAAACACAATGGAAATTGGCAGAACACTATATTATGGACCATAATAAAAGTAATATCAAATGCAAACATTTAAAAGAAATAGCATCATAATATGTCCACATTGTACACAAATACAAGTCTTTGAGTACGATAGTGTGGATGTTGTTTGTGTGCAAGTGTTGTATAGGTGTGTTTGCATGTGAGCAAGGAAGTGTGTGCTGTGTATATTAAAAATGTATTATTTTGAAGCTCGGAAGGCACATTCCAGTGAAAGGGATATCTGCAGGCAGGAAAGGTTCAAGGTTGATTGACCTGGCCGATAAAGAGGATTGTACCTGAGGACCAAGGAAACAACAAGTAATTCTACAGAAAATATAAGGAAATGAACATAGTCAACATGTCATATAGGCCCCGTGTGGCTCAGTTGGTAGAGCATGGCGCTTGCAACGCCAGGGTTGTGGGTTCGATTCCCATGGGGGGCCAGTACAAAAAAAAAGTATGAATGTATGTACTTGTAAGTCGCTCTGGATAAGAGCGTCTGCTAAATGACTTAAATGTAAATGTAAATGTCAATAAGAAAGAAAAACAAAGACAGAATATGACCGGAGATCAGAATTTGACCTGACCTGCGTCCCGATGCATGTCATGTCAATTACACAACAACTAGTGATCTTTGCCAAAGAGGATGTCAGTCTTTTGAAGCCATTAGAGTACATTCTAAAAGTAATAGAAAAATGAGAGATTGACAGAGAGACAGCATGCTGTACCTGTTGGGTTGTGCCGAATGAGGAAGAGGAAGGGTCGGTCTATGATGAGCCAAGGTGGAGAAGACCTGGCCATTAAGATGGCAGCTGGAGAAAAATTAGAAATACAAATGAAATCACTTAAGTGTTCAACCTGCCTGATCTCCTCTAATATTCAGAGAGAATATCCACACAGATGCGAAATTCAATTCACACACACTAAACTAAACACAAACAGAAACAAAATGACTAAACCAACAACCACTCACTCGTAACAGCTGCTGCTTTGGTTCCATCCTCATTGATCTCGATCTTGGCCTTCTGTAGAGCTTTAGATATATACACAGGCTCTGTACCTGAGGGAAAAGTTGGATGACAAAATATTAGTGCTGTAAAGTTCCAATGATAAAAACAATGTCCCACTGGGTGGCGCTAAAGGACAACCCAATTAGTATGCACACTAATTCTGATCCATAATTTAAGGAAGCCTGCAGAAGATGTTAGTAGAAAAGAACATCTTATGCTTTATCGCCACTTCACACCGGACAGTTAGTCATGAATCATGGCTATTTGGAGATCTCACTGCAGTAAACAGTCAACAATGCTTTCATATATTAGCTCCAGTCATTGTTGTGTCAAGTCAGACAGACCAATGATTGATACACTGTCATAAAGAAGACATTACAGTTCTGTGTGATGTTTGATTTATGATCCCAGTGCCACTCACTGAGGTGTCTGAAGTCAGCTTTCCCCTCATCAAATATGTTCGTTATCCCCAGGGCTGAGAGGGAGGCTTGCAGGTCCACTTCGGCCTCAGCAGTAAACCTACACACACACACACACACGACGTAATGAGCCTTTCCTTCAACAATTAGTGAAGACTTTTCATACACATAACAAATAGAAAGATTGCACAATGTTGTACCTAGGAGTTAGTCATTTAAGTGTGACATTTGGGTCTTACTTGGGCAGCAGCAGGCGAACCTTTCTATGGTGCAACAGCTTGGTCCAGCTCTGTACAGTGACTGTGCTGATGTGAGGGATGACATCACCTAGGGGCGTGTCCTCCTCCGATGGCAGGGCGATCAGCATGCTTATGCTGTTGCCGTGATACGGTAGTTCGATGACCTTATAATTCAGCCCTTGGGGTGTGCTGGCCAGACCTAGGAGATGAGGGGTCAGTGGTGAGGGGTATCCATACCGTAGGCTAAGAAGTGTTACTGTATTCATGGTCCACCTGAAATTCTGACATTATTCAACACCTTTGAGGATAGTCATCTTGTGAATAAATACTATATCTCTCATCTATAGTGACATTAATATGTTCGTTTTCTAGTCTAGTTTGGCTTTAGTTGCATAGTGAGAAGGATGCCGTTTGTTGGTTCCCAGAACAATCTGTGGTGGGATGTGGCAAGACAGACACCAAAACCACAGTGATACCGATCCAACAACACAAGCATTCATAGACAGGACTATATACAGTCATACTGTGAAACAGCCATAAAACAAGTCATCAAAGCTGAACTCCACATGTCATAAAGCAACAATGTTTCCCATTATACACAAATATCAAAAGTGATTTCATCTGTCATTTATGTCTGAGAAGTATGCTTGCCTAATGTGTTGTTCTGTAACATTTTCTCTGTAAATAGAGGATGAAAATGATTCCCAAGAGCAATGTTTTACTGCAGTAATTTTATTCAAGAGGTTTTCCCAATTTATTCTCAGAAATTAACTAGGCATGTCAGGGAAATAATCCCAGACCGTCCAGAGAGTAGCTATTCTGTGCTAAAACTGTAAGGCATTGATAAATACCCAACTCGACTACTCTTAGGCCGACATGACAAACTCACATCACTTAAATGGCTAAACTACAGTCAAGATGGAATTATGTGGTCTACAGCAGACAGTATATCATTTCACACACAGGTCAGAATATTAGCCCAGTGAGCAGGTCAGAATATTAGCCCAGTGAGCAGGTCAGAATATTAGCCCAGTGAGCAGGTCAGAATATTAGCCCAGTGATATATTAGCCCAGTGAGCAGGTCAGAATATTAGCCCAGTGAGCAGGTCAGAATATTAGCCCAGTGATATATTAGCCCAGTGAGCAGGTCAGAATATTAGCCCAGTGAGCAGGTCAGAATATTAGCCCAGTAAGCAGGTCAGACTATTAGCCCAGTAAGCAGGTCAGACTATTAGCCCAGTAAGCAGGTCAGAATATTAGCCCAGTGAGCAGGTCAGAATATTAGCCCAGTGATATATTAGCCCAGTAAGCAGGTCAGAATATTAGCCCAGTAAGCAGGTCAGAATATTAGCCCAGTGAGCAGGTCAGAATATTAGCCCAGTGATATATTAGCCCAGTAAGCAGGTCCGAATATTAGCCCAGTGAGCAGGTCAGAATATTAGCCCAGTAAGCAGGTCAGAAGGGTTCAGAGTGGTGTCTTAGGTCTCAGAGCAGAACTCACCAATTTTGAAGACCGACAGCTGGGACATCATGGGGATCTTGTATGAATTTCCGTCTCCCGCGTTGAAGGTTCTCATCTTGGTGTTTTCCATCTGGAAGCGGGACTTCCACAGGCCTTTAAAGTAGATGGCGTTGACGGCCACCAGGCGGGTCAGAGCGCCATCCAACATGTCTGCCTTGACCAGAGTGGGGATGTGGCCTGTAAATGAGAACACAACAGTCAGAAAAATGTATCATTCCAACACCAATGACACACTGACCAAAATAAACCTTCAAGTTAGTGACTTCTATTTAATGTAAAATCATCACAATACCTAGTGAAATAATATCTGGTTCTATATGAATGTAGCCTAATTACATACCATTAGAGATCTATGGTCATGTTTTAATTGACTGTCCAACAGTAAGTTTGAATCTAGTTGGAGTCTCACCTTTGGTCTGGTTGTTGACCCAATCATTGATGGTGGCTGCAGCCGCCTGGGTGTCAGTGAAGTCCAAGGTCCGGCTCTCACACTGGAAGTTGGCCCTGTTGGAGGACATGAAAGCCTCCTCCATAGGGAAGCCCTGCTGGGAGAACATAGCGTTGGCGATAGTCACGATGTCCTGGTTGGACTTGGCCGTCAGCATCTTGTGGAGCTTTCTCAACATCTTATAAGGGCCTGGAAAGAAGAATTGGGGAATTTCAATGAGATATGTTGTGATTCTCTGAAAACAGTGTCGTTCCTCAGGGTAGGAGTATGACTGGAAGTAAACAGGTACAGTAGCATACGCTAGCATACCTGTAGACTTCCAGTCATTGCGTTAACACTAGTTAGTATTGGCTCGCGTAACTACCACGCAGAGACATAAAAATGGTATCCATGAGTTTATCGGACGTGGGCAAGTAGAAAAGTGGCTTAATTGCCAGAATCTCACAATATCCCTTTAATGAGAGACACTGGATGAGGCTATGAAAGGACTAGTATTAAGGGAGTCTTACCATTCTTCTTGTAGCGGAGTGCTGTGAGGAGCTGCCTGCGGGTCTCTCCGTGGGCGCCTGGCAGCAGCATGCCCAGGATGGATGCCACGCCGTGGGGGGAGAGCACCACGTTCTCCTGGGGTCTGGAGCGGGCCACCTGCTGGAACACCTGGAGACCCAGGTCGGAGCCCCGTTCGCCATAGGATGGGGTGGAGGGGGCCTGGGAGATCACCTCCCGGTGGCCACCCAGGGTCACCAGCACACACATGCACAGTAATGAGGGGAGGCCCATCTCAGGTCTCACTCACTGATTGACTGACCCACCTGGAAGAGGGGGAGAGAGAGTAATGGAAGTCATTTGCATGTAGGATTATGACTCACTGTAGTTCACCACAATCCAAACAGAGAGCAGTCTAGCATGTCCTTCTTCCTTATGGTTTTGACAGGAGCTACAATGTCCTGTGCCCCTATGGCACTGGCTTCAGTATCACCATTGTCAAGTGAAGTGTTAGTTATGCTGTCTAAACATGACTAATAGACACTGTCAGGCCCCAAGACCTAGTAGTGCACTACTTATCCTGTTATTGGCACCTCATTGCCAGTCTTTCTATAGTTCATATAAAGTCATATAACATTTTTAGGAGACAACATCAGCTCTAGCCTCCTTCCTGTGGAAATACTGGCTTTATGAATTCAGTTATGCAACAGCTTGCAATAAATCCCAGACAGCCATTGTCTCAGTGCACATTGAGAAACAGATGTGGTGGGTTAATTATATTATAAAAAATAGTAAATAATAGTGGCGTAGTGGTCTAAGGCACTACATCTCAGTGCTAGAGGCGTCACTACAGACCCTGGTTTGATTCCTGTATCACAACCGACCGTGATTGAAAATCCTATAGGGCGGTGCACAATTGGCCCAGCGTCGTCCGGGTTAGGGACCTTGCCGGGGTATACTGTCATTGTAAATAAGAATTTGTTCTTAACTGACTTGCCTAATTAAATATAGGTTAAATAAAAATAATTTTAAAATGGTAAAGAGTTTGTCTCTGCACAATGGCCTATAGTATATCAACTAAGTTACCAAGCTAATCATTGGAATTCTCTGATGTTCCTTGGGATCTTTAATCCTCTTCACAGTTACTTTATTCTGAAACTGTTAGTAAAAGAAAAAGTAGGCTATTGACAGATACAGAACAAGATAACCCAACACCAAGCCCAGTGACATGACCAGGAACTATCAACAACACTCAGTCATAGCCTCCTGCAGCAGAGGTATTTAAGGGTGGGGACAACACACCCCTGCCTCTCCTCCACAAGTTAATTAAACTAACTCCAGTTCAGACATGTACAGACTGTAAACTCCTTCAGAGCTCGGTGTGTGTTGGTTAGGAAAATGTAGGCTAAAGCCTGCCCTACTGTAGGCTATTCAAAACAATTGGTTACAAAAATGAAGGACGCCAGTCTGGAAATTTGATTGAAGAAATTAGATGACAAGCAGCCTACTAAATCACCTTGACATTTACTTTGAGAAACACTATCCATGACTGAAACAAACAAAAAACGAAGTATAATTCTGCATTTCAGTTATGGAAATGGGTGTAGGCTTTGCTAACAGTACAGTAACCGTGAAGTCGAGAGAATGATAATATGACCCAAGTGTTGACCAATAATGATCATTGTTTACAAAGTAGCTAATTAGAATACATCAACTTTGAAGAGTCGCACTAGAAGTTGAATACTCGTCCATCCTGGCTGGCAACAATGTAGCCTCACATCACTCATCTCTCTCTAACTATACAAAGAACATAATACGTAGGCTAGCCTGAAACATAGTTACATTGCCATATCCTACATACATGTTTAAAGTGTATACCGCGTCTCCATGTGGAGATAGTAGATCCTTACTTGAATAGTTTGGTTTTAAACGGTCCAAAAACGTTATTTGAGCATACAACGGTTCCGGTTAGTAACTCAATACAAATACAACACCAGCCTCTCGAGTTACCAGAAGAGTGAATAGCAAGGCACAAGGTCTCTTCGATGTTTGTCCCAAGGGTATAGATTCTATCTGACACTTAGATTATAATATGGAGGGCTTTGGTGAGTTGAACTCCGCCCTTCCGACAGTGAAACTCGATTCGGGAAAAAACAACGCAGAAAGTGACAACTTGCAAGTGTTTAATACTACTATTAAATTAGTAGGCTGCTGTCAACAGGAAGTGACAAAGAACATGTCGCGCAACATTGAATAGTCCTTGTTATTTAACAGTTAAAAATAACTGTCTTATAACTGTTAGCCACCATTTGTGATTTAAAATGGTTCATGTATTTCATTTAGCTTTGTGTATGTGATAGGTGGTGGGTGCCCTATTTAAAAAATGTGCTAAATTGCTTTTACTCATTTTTGTTAATGCACACCCAAGGGAGTGGTGTGTTCTCACCCAGCAATGACATGTCAGACAAAGAAGTGTGTTTGTAACATAAAGTTATAAGTAGCCAACTCAAACTTCACCTCTCCCCCACTCGCTATGGAGACATTGGAAGACAGCTTGTATTGTAAGTCAATTGCCCCCTGTGGCCCCAGTATGGGTCCCACAGATAACTGTTGGCAGGACAAAAGAACCACCCGGTGCCTTTGTTCACCTGTGTGCTGCCCAAACACACACACACACACACACACACACACACACACACACACACACACACACACACACACACACACACACACACACACACACACACAGGAGGGGCCCTGCCCTGGCTCAGTTACACCCCCTCCGCCATAATATAAATACATGATTATTTAAGTGTTAGTGAATGTATGGAGAATTGAGTTACAGGAGATTAAATAAGAGTGAAGGTACATGTAATCAAGAGGCAGTGCGCTCAATAAGGGGAGGGGGGTATGAGGTTATGTAAGCAGGTGAGGGAGGCATCATGTCTTGCTCAAAAGGCTGCTGAAACTAGAAGCAGAGCAGATCCTGCAGACTGCACAGTCATGTATGCTGATAACAGATGCTCAACTGTAGGTTATATCTGCAGGAGATATTGGAGCCCTCGCTGTCCTTCCCTTTACTAGACCCGTACTGTATATTTACAGTAGATATTGGAGCCCTCTCTGTCCTTCCCTTTAATAGACCCCGGAGACATAGCCTTTGCTCCTCTGCCCAGGTGGAGACTTCAGGGGCCTTATTTATAACTTTTGCATAGATTTCACACTGAATTTCAGCATGCACCATTTCAGAAAAGTGCCAACATACAAATGTATAAACTTTGGAAAAACCATGCATACAGTTGAAGTCAGAAGTTTACATACACTTAGGTTGGAGTCATTACAACTCGTTTTTCAACCACTCCACAAATTTCTTGTCAACAAACTATAGTTTTGGCAAGTTGGTTAGGACATCTACTTCGTGCATGACACAAGTAATTTTAACTACTATAATTGTTTACAGACAGATTATTTCACTTATAATTCAGTGTATCACAATTCCAGTGGGTCAGAAGATTACGTACACTAAGTTGACTGTGCCTTTAAACAGCTTGGAAAATTCCAGAAAATTATGTCATGGCTTTAGAAGCTTCTGATAGGCTAATTGACATCATTGGAGTCAATTGGAGGTGTACCTGTGGATGTATTTCAAGGCCTACCTTCAAACTCACTGCTTCTTTGCTTGACGTCATGGGAAAATCAAAAGAAATCAGCCAAGACCTCAGAAAACAAAATTGGAGACCTCCACAAATCTGGTTAGTCCTTGGGAGCAATTTTCAAACACCTGAAGGTGCCACGTTCATCTGTACAAACAATAGTACACAAGTATAAACACCATGGGACCACACAGCCGTCATACCGCTCAGGAAGGAGACGCGCTCTGTCTCCTAGAGATGAACGTACTTTGGTGCGAAAAGTGCAAATCAATCCCAGAACAACAGCAAAGGACCTTGTGAAGATGCTGGAGGAAACAGGTACAAAAATATCTATATCCACAGTAAAACGAGTCCTATGTCGACATAACCTGAAAGGCCACTCAGCAAGGAAGAAGTCACTGCTCCAAAACCGCCATTAAAAAAGCCAGACTACGGTTTTCAACTGCACATGGGGACAAAGATCGTGCTTTTTGGAGAATTGTCCTCTGGTCTGATGAAACAAAAATAGAACTGTTTGGCCATAATGACCATCGTTATGTTTGGAGGAAAAGGGGGAAGCTTGCAAGCTGAAGAACACCATCCCAACGTGAAGCACGGGGGTGGCAGCATCATGTTGTGGGGGTGCTTTGCTGCAGGAGGGACTGGTGCACTTCACAAAATAGATTTTTGGGCGGGTGGGGCACAAGGGGTGGTCGGCGGAGCCGAGGAGTGAACCAGAGCCAGTCTGGGAGAAGAGGGAGAAATTGGAGGAGAGTGAACGGAGAGAGTCGGAGACCGTCAGTGAGTTGATGGAGGAATTGGAGGAGAGAGAAATGAGAGAGTTGTTGTGTTGGTGTATGATGCACGGCATTCACCCTAAGTAGCGTGTTATCTGTTTGATGCCACCTGAGTCAGCTCTCCGTACTCGTCCTGAGGAGCGTGCTAGCAGTCTGGTAAAAACTGTGCCGGCTCCACGCACCAGGCCTCCAGTGCGCCTCCACAGCCCAGTACGTCCTGTGCCCGCTCCCCACACTCGCCGTGCGGGGTGTGTCATTGTTCCGGTACAATTTGTGCCGGCTCTACGCACCAGGTCTCCAGTGCGCCTCCACAGTCCGGTACGTCCTGTGCCTGCTCCTCGCACTCGCCCGGAGGAGGGTGTCACCAGTCCGGTGCAACCTGTGCCGGCCCCACGCATCAAGTCTCCAGTGCGCCTCCCCAGTCCGGTACGTCCTGTGCCTGCTCCCCGCACTTGCCCTGAAGAGCATGTCACCAGTCCAGTGCCACCTGTACTGGCTCCACGCACTCGGCCTCCAGTGCGCATCCCCAGTCCAGAGCTTCCGGCGACGGTCCCCAGTCCAGAGCTTCCGGCGACGGTCCTTAGTCCAGAGCTTCCGTCGACGGTCCCTAGTCCAGAGCTTCCGGCGACGGTCCCTAGTCCAGAGCTTCCGGCGACGGTCCCTAGTCCAGAGCTTCCGGCGACGTTTCACAGTCCGGAACCTCCCGCGACGGTCCACAGTCCGGGACCTCCCGCGACGGTCCACAGTCCGGGACCTCCCGCGACGGTCCACAGTCCGGGACCTCCCGCGACGGTCCACAGTCCGGGACCTCCCGCGACGGTCCACAGTCCGGGACCTCCCGCGACGGTCCACAGTCCGGGACCTCCCGCGACGGTCCACAGTCCGGAACCTCCTGCGACGGTCCACAGTCCGGAACCTCCAGCGAGGGTCCACGGTCCGGAACCTCCTGCGATGGTCCACGGTCTGGAACCTCCAGCGACGGTCAATGGTCCGGAACCTCCAGCTCCATGGCCGGAGCCTTCCCCTGCGCCGATGCCCAGTCCAAGCATGGCGTCCAGTCCAGCTCCAAGGCCAGAGTCTTCTTTTGCGCCGGTGCCCAGTCCAGGCACGGCGTCCAGTCCTGCCCCATGGCAGGAGCCTTCCTCTGCGCCGGTGCCCAGTCCAGGCACGACATCCAGTCCCGCTCCAAGGCCAGAGCCTTCCTCTGCGCCGATGCCCAGTCCAGGCACGGCGGCCAACCCAGCTCCATGGCCGGGGCCCTCCTCTGCGCCAATGCCCAGTCCGGGCACGGCGTTCTACCCGGCTCCATGGCCGGACCCCTGGGCGGGGGCAAAGACCCGCACCGGAGCCGCCACCGCCACTAGTCACCCCCCTACCCTCCCCAGTTGGTTTCAGGTTTTGCGGCCGGAGTCCGCACCTTTGGGGGGGGTACTGTCACGCCCTGACCATAGAGAGCCTTTTTTATTCTCTATTTTGGTTAGGTCGGGGTGTGACTAGGGGGGGTGTTCTATTTCTAGGTTGTTTATGTCTATGTTGGCCTGGTATGGTTCCCAATCAGAGGTAGCTGTTTGTCGTTGTCTCTGATTGGGGATCATATTTAGGCAACCATTTCCCCACTGTGCTTTGTGGGATCTTGTTTTTGTGTTGTTGCTTGTGAGCACTCCAGAACGTCACGTTTCGTTTGTTCTTTATTGTTTTTGTGGGTTTCATTGAGTAAACATGTGGAATCATATCGCGCTGCGCTTTGGTCCGAGTATGCTTGTGACGAGTGCACTGACTATCTGGAAAAAAACTATTCAGAAATATTGGGAAATACACTTTATTTTGAAAGAATGTACTGTGAGATCCAAGTAAAATCAAATCACATTATCTGATTTATCTTACTTTCAGTGTTATTTTATTTTAGTTGTATTTGTCATGTACAAGGGGACAACATTACATTGATATAATCAATAGTCATTCAATTCTTATAGCACAATCACTATTATACAACTGTGGTAATATTGTTGTCATACACTACCGTTCAAAAGTTTGTGGTCAGTTAGAAATATCCTTGTTTTCCATGAAAACATACATAGGAAATAAAGTCAAGATGTTGACAAGGTTATAAATAATGATTTTTAATAAAAATAATAATTGTGTCTTTTAAACTTTGCTTTGGTCAAAGAATCCTCCATTTGCAGCAATTACAGCCTTGCAGACCTTTAGCATTCTAGTTGTCAATTTGTTGAGGTAATCTGAAGAAATTTCACCCCATGCTTCCTGAAGCACAAGTTGGATTGGCTTGATGGGCACTTCTTCTTTTTTATACTTTGTTTTTATTTTTATTTATTGAACACAAAGAAAGTACAAATAAAGGAAAATAAAGGAACAACAAAAAAGATCTGTCAGTTACAGTGCACGTCATACCTTCATCATATTAGTTACATTGACATCTTTGAATTAGACCTTTTTCAAGTACGAAACCCATTTTTCCCAGTATTCCTGACCTCTCTCCTCTTGTGTTCTTAAAGCAAAGGTCAAACCCTCCATGTGGTGTATTTATTTTACAATGCCTATCCATTGTGTCACTGTGGGAGGGTCTTTTTATAGCCATTTCCTAGTGATAGCCTTTTTACTGGCTGTTGATGGGCACTTCTTATGTACCATACGGTCAAGCTGCTCCCACAACAGCTCAATAGGGTTGAGATCCGGTGACTGTGCTGGCCACTCCATTATAGACAGAATACCAGCTGACTGCTTCTTCCCTAAATAGTTCTTGCATAGTTTGGAGCTGTGCTTTGGGTCATTGTCCTGTTGTAGGAGGAAATTGGCTCCAATTAAGCGCCGTCCACAGGGTATGGCATGGCGTTGCAAAATGGAGTGATAGCCTTCCTTCTTCAAGATCCCTTTACCCTGTACAAATCTCCCACTTTACCACTACCAAAGCACCCCCAGACCATCACATTGCCTCCACCATGCTTGACAAATAGCGTCAAGCACTCCTCCAGCATCTTTTTATTTTTTCTGCTTCTCACGAATGTTCTTCTTTGTGATCCGAACACCTCAAACTTAGATTAGTCTGTCCATGACACTTTTTTCCAATCTTCGTCTGTCCAGTGTTAACTTATGTGGCTTACACAATGGTATGTAACTTCTATAATGTCAGTTGAGTTGAATCAACAAATCACAGCACATATCAATAGGTACACTTCCTACTTTTCTCCCCACAATGGCCGCCAGTCCACCCATTATGCCATCATTGACTTGAATGGGGATGCCCGTTCTATTCATTCTATTTCTATGGACATGCAGTCAGGAGCAGAGGAGAAAATGTGCCTCTTAATTATATATACACTACCGTTCAAAAGTTTGGGGTCACTTAGAAATGTCCTTGTTTTTGAAAGAAAAGCAAATTTTTTGTCCATTAAAATAACATTCAATTGATCAGAAAAACTGTGTAGACATTGTTAATGTTGTAAATGACTATTGTAGCTGGAAACGGCTGATTTTTAATGGAATATCTACATAGGCCCATTAACAGCAACCATCACTCCTGTGTTCCAATGGCACGTTGTGTTAGCTAATCCAAGTTTATAATTTTAAAAGGCTAATTGATCATTAGAAAACCCTTTTGCAATTATGTTATGGCTTTAGAAGCTTCTGATAGGCTAATTGACATCATTTGAGTCAATTGGAGGTGTACCTGTGGATGTATTTCAAGGCCTACCTTCAAACTCAGCGCCTCTTTGCTTGACATCATGGGAAAATCAAAAGAAATCATTCAAGACCTCAGAAAAAAAATTGTAGACCCCCACAAGTCTGGTTCATCCTTGGGAGCAATTTCCAAACACCTGAAGGTACCACGTTCATCTGTACAAACAATAGTACGCAAGTATAAACACCATGGGACCACGCAGCCGTCGTAGAACGTCGTAAAAAATATAACTGTTTGGCCATAAAGACTATCGTTATGTTTGGAGGAAAAAGGGGGAGGCTTGCAAGCTGAAGAACACCATCCCAAAGTGAATCACGGAGGTGGGCAGCATCATGTTGTGGGGGTGCTTTGCTGCAGGAGGGACTGGTGTACTTCACAAAATAGATGGCATCATGAGGGAGGATAATTATGTGGATATATTGAAGCAACATCTCAAGACATCAGTCAGGAAGTTAAAGCTTGGTCGCAAATGGTCTTCCAAATGGACAATGACCCCAAGCATACTTCCAAAGTTGTGGCAAAATAGCTTAAGGACAACAAAGTCAAGGTATTGGAGTGGCCATCACAAAGCCCTGACCTCATTCCCATAGAAAATTTGTGGGCAGAACTGAAAAAGTGTGTGTGAGCAAGGAGGCCTACAAATCTGACTCAGTTACACCAGCTCTGTCAGGAGGAATGGGCCAAAATTCACCCAACTTAATGTGGGAAGCTTGTGGAAGGCTACCTGAAACGTTTGACCCAAGTTAAACAATTTAAAGGTAATGCTACCAAATACTAATTGAGTGTATGTAAACTTCTGACCCACTGGGAATGTGATGAAAAAAATAAAAGCTGAAATAAATCATTCTCTCTACTATTATTCTGACATTTCACATTCTTAAAATAAAGTGGTGATCCTAACTGACCTAAGACAGGGAATTGTTTACTAGGATTAAATGTCAGGAATTGTGAAAAACTGAGTTTAAATGTATTTGGCTAAGGTGTATGTAAACTCCCGACTTAAACTGTATACACACACACACAAACTCACATATATATATAGTTATTCTAACAGCTATTTTGGTGACCACGGTCATTTGGCTGGCCAATTATCATCATCCAAAAGCCCTAGTGTGAGGTACTGTTGTTCAAGTCACAGAGGGTTGTTGTTGTTTGTGTTGTCATGAGTCACCACCCACAACAGGCCCGGTACCAGCCTCGAGTTTAGAGGTCACATGTTGACTTTGGAGATGACCCGTGAAAGAGCGACTCAGACGCTGTCTTTCAGAGGTATCTGGTGGTTAGAAAACTGGACAGACGGCGACATGGCCTACATGTGTATATTTCTGTGGGTGCGCTTGTACAGTGTGGTCAGGGTGCTGCCCAGACAAATGCATGGTCTGTGTGTTAGTCTAACATCAGTAACCAGACTAATAAAGCAGTCTCAGCCCACCGTTCACCATATAAAATGACCATACAGTCACTATGACAACCAGGAACAAGCACATAGAGAACATGCAGTAATAAGAGACTGCCCATTAAGCCAAAGACCAATGTGACTAAGGACAGCACACACACATACATTTGATTAAAATCCTTTCACTGCCATGTCTACAAACACACCAAGAAATTCTACAACAGCGATAAAGATAAGAGTGAAAGAAAAATAAAGAGGTAAAATAAAGAGAACGAGAACATGACGTAAAATGGGAATGAAAGTGTAAAAGAATGTAAAAAACTGGGAAAGCAAATAAGAGTCATGAGGTGAGCTAGGAGGGAGATGGAAGGATAAGAGGGAGGGGAAAGGATAAGAGGGAGATGGAAGGATAAGAGGGGGGGAAAGGATAAGAGGGAGGGGGAAGGATAAGAGGGAGAGGGAAGGATAAGAGGGAGGGAGAAGGATAAGAGGGAGGGGGAAGGATAAGAGGGAAGGATAAGAGGGAGGGGGAAGGATAAGAGGGAGGGGGAAGGATAAGAGGGAGAGGGAAAAGGATAAGAGGGAGGGGGAAGGATAAGAGGGAGGGGAAAGGATAAGAGGGAGGGGAAAGGATAAGAGGGAGGGAAAGGATAAGAGGGAGATGGAAGGATAAGAGGGGGGGAAAGGATAAGAGGGAGGGGGAAGGATAAGAGGGAGAGGGAAGGATAAGAGGGGGGGGAAGGATAAGAGGGAGAGGGAAGGATAAGAGGGGGGGGGGTAAGAGGGAGAGGGAAGGATAAGAGGGAGGGGAAAGGATAAGAGGGAGGGAAAGGATAAGAGGGAGATGGAAGGATAAGAGGGGGGGAAAGGATAAGAGGGAGGGGGAAGGATAAGAGGGAGAGGGAAGGATAAGAGGGGGGGGAAGGATAAGAGGGAGAGGGAAGGATAAGAGGGGGGGGGTAAGAGGGAGAGGGAAGGATAAGAGGGAGGGGGAAGGATAAGAGGGAGAGGGAAGGATAAGAGGGAGGGAGAAGGATACGTTTGTATAAACAAACATACAGTGTCAATAACACAATAGAAAATCTGTATACAGTGTGTGCAAATTAAGTAAGGAGGTAAGGCAATAAATAGGCCATAGTGGCGAAGTAATTACAATTTAGCAATTAACACTGGAGTGATATATGTGCAGATGAGGATGTGCAAGTAGAGATACTGGGGTGCAAAAGAGCAGAAAAAACTAAAAACAAATATGGGGATAAGGTAGGTAGTAGGTTGGATGGGCTATTTACAGATGGGCTGTGTACAGCTGCAGCGATCGGTAAGCTGCTCTGACAGCTGATGCTTGAAGTTAGTGAGGGAGATAAGTCTCCAACTTCAGTGATTTTTGCAATTTGTTCCAGTCATTGGCAGCAGAGAACTGGAAGGAAAGGCGGCCAAAGCAGGTGTTGGCTTTGGAGATGACCAGTGAAATATACCTGCTGGAGTGCGTTGTCATGACTGTCCTGATCAAGTCAGGTTACAGGAGACCACAACCCTACAGATTATCTCTCAACCCCAACAGAGGAGGAGAGATCTAGGGGTCTGAAGATGTGGGGGTTTTATGACCCCTCACGCCCCTGGTAAATCTTAGGCCACACAACATTCCTGTGTTCCCTCAATATGGAGAACCACCCTCAGAACATTAAACATGCAATAAAGGGACTTTGGAACAATGGTTTCCGTCAGCCACAATGGTGGTCATGACGATAGATGGAATATGAAAATGTATGTCATTTTTGTTTTGTTATTAAAGGTTAATAGATGACGTTATTACAAAAACATTGTAACATTAAGAGTTTTCCTAGTATATGTTTGATGTTTATACATTGTACGTTGTGTGGAAAATGTCCAAATCAAAGAGAATGTTTTGGTAAAGATGAAATGTGAAGTTAGTTGTCTAAAATTGGATTTGAGTAAAATCTAGACCTTGCCCATAACTTGGTACGCCCAAAGAATTGCCCTAAAGGCGGTTACGCCCACTTCTGACCCGAGGGTATAAAACCTGTGAGTGAAGAATTAACATATCAGACTAAGTGACCCGAGCTGCAGCCAAGGCCAAAAAAGTAAACGAACCCAAAACGCAACACAAGTTTGAAAACAAAGAAATATTTTTCTACCCAAGCTACGGATGAGTAGCTGTGTCTAAGCGGGTGAATTCAAGCCGAACCACCTAGCCTCCACTCCCCATCGAATCGTGGTATCTACACTGCTTCATTCCTACGCTGTGAGCTCTGAGCTACAGAGCTGTCTGTCCTCAGAAGACCCCTTCCAGAGCAAGGGCAAGGGAACAGACCCGTAAGCCAAAAAGGACACTGACATCGTGAGGACAACTAGAGAGTTGTGCCGGAGAAGTGCGTCATTGAGCAGCTTGAACGGTCCACGCGGGGAATCCACGGAGACCTTCCACACGTAATTACATCATTATATTCTGACCCATAAGAGCGGCAGTTTGGGGCAAGGCTAGGGTTAGAATAAGCACAGCTGACAAATTCACCCAAATGTATATTTCTCTTTTTCTCTCTCTTTTAAATACCCATTTTGGGTGACACGCGCCATAGTGTGTTGGCCCGTTATACTAAGTTCTAATCAATAGCCTAGAATGTGTTTTTGTGTATGTGTATCTTTTATCATCATTTTAGCTTTCTAGTAAATAAATCATCAACTAAGATTGGTGTGGTACGAACTCATTGGTGAGACCCGGTTCCGTGCAGATTCCCGGATTATGCGACGTTCAGAACGAGACTGTAGAGGTAACTGATTAATTAGCGGCTGTTGTAAAATCGATATTCTTTGAGTTAATTTGGGAAATAGAAACTCAATAAAAATAATTTGCCCATGGTGCCCCAGGTTAATGAGTTAATAATTGCTTGATTCAGTTAATCACGCAATTAGAAACCTTTAATCATTCGATGAGCAACATTCGTCCCATTAACTAATACAACGTCACGACAGCGTGCTGGGGGGGGGGGGGGGTTGCTATGGTGACCAGTGAGCTAAGATATGGCGGAGCTTTACCTAGCAAAAACTTAGAGATGACCTGGAGCCAATGGGTTTGGCGGCGAATATGTAGCGAGGACCAGCCAACGAGAGCATACAGGTCGCAATGGTGTGTAGTATATGGGGCTTTGGTGACCAAACGGATGGCACTGTGATAGAGTAGAGTGTTGAGTGTTGGAGTAGAGTGTTGGGTAGAGTGTTGGAGGCTATTTTGTGAATGACGTCGCCGAAGTCAAGGATCGGCAGGATAGTCAGTTTTACAAGGGTATGTTTAGCAGCATGAGTGAAGGAGACTTTGTTGCGAAATAGGAAGCCGATTCTAGATTTCATTTTTGATTGGATATGCTTAATATGAGTCTGGAAGGAGAGTTTACAGTCTAGCCAGACACCTAGGTATTTATAGTTGTCCACATATTCTAAGTCAGAACTGTCCAGAATAGTGATCCTAGGCGGGCGGGTGCGGGCAGCGATCGGTTGAAGAGCATGCATTTAGTTTTACTAATGTTTAAGAGCAGTTGGAGGCCATGGAAGGAGTGTTGTATGGCATCGAAGCTCATCTGGAGGTTTGTTAACACAGTGTCCAAAGAAGGGCCAGATGTATCCAGAATGGTGTCGTCTGCGTAGAGGTGGATCAAAGATTCACCCGCAGCAAGAGTGACAAAATTGATATATACAGAGAAAAGAGTCGGCACGAGAATTGAACCCTGTGGCACCCCCATAGAGATTGCCAGAGGTCCGGACAACAGGCCCTCCGATTTGACACACCGAACTCTATCTGAGAAGTAGTTAGTAAACCAGGCGAGGCAGTCATTAGAGAAACCAAGGCTGTTGAGTCTAATAAGAATACGGTGATTGACAGAGTCGAAAGCCTTGGCCAGGTCGATGAAGACGGCTGCACAGTACTGTATTTATCGATGGTGGTTGGGATATCGTTTAGGACCTTGAGCATGGCTGAGGTACACCCCGTGACCAGCTCTGAAACCGGATTGCATAGCGGAGAAGGTACGGTGGGATTCGAGATGGTCGGTGATCTGTTTGTTCACTTGGCTTTCGAAGACTTTAGAAAGGCAGGGCAGGATGGATATAGGTCTGTAACAGTTTGGGTCTAGAGTGTCTCCCCCTTTGATGAGGGGGATGACTACGGCCGCTTTCCAATCTTAAAGGAATCTCAGACGATACGAAAGAGAGGTTGAACAGACTAGTTATAGGGGTTGCTACAATGGCGGCGGATAATTTTAGGAAGAGAGGGTCCAGATTGTCAAGTCCAGCTGATTTGTAGGGATCCAGATTCTGCAGCTCAGGACATCAGCTGTCTGGATTTGGGTGAAGGAGAAGCGGGGAGGGCTAGGGACAGTTGCTGCGGGGGGTGCAGAGCTGTTGGCCAGTGTTGGGGTAGCCAGGTGGAAAGAGTGGCCAGCCGTAGAGAAATGCTTATTGAAATTGTCGATTATCGTGGATTTATCGGTGGTGACATTGTTCCCTAGCCTCAGTGTAGTGGGCAGCTGAGAGGAGGTGCTCTTATTCTCCATGGACTTTACAGTGTCCCAAAACTTTGTGGAATTAGTGCTGCAGAATGCAAATTTCTGATTGAAAAAGCTAGCCTTTGCTTTCCTAACTGACTGTGTATATTGTTTCCTGACTTCCCTGAAAAGTTGCATATCACAGGGACTATTGGAAGCTAGTGCAGTGCACCACATGATGTTTTTGTGCTGGTCAGGGGCAGTCAAGTCTGGAGTGAACCAAGGGCTATATCTGTTCTTAGTTCTGAATTTTTTGAAAGGGGCGTGCTTATTGAAGATGGTGAGGAAGGCACTTTTGAAGAACAACCAGGCATCCTCTACTGACGGGATGAGGTCAATATCCTTCCAGGATACCCGGGCCAGGTTGATTAGAAAGGCCTGCTCGCAGAAGTGTTTTAGGGAGCGTTTGACAGTGATGAGGGGTGGTCGTTTGACCGCGGACCCATAACGGACGCAGGCAATGAGGCAGTGACCACTGAGATCCTGGTTGAAAACAGCAGAGGTGTATTTAGAGGGCAAGTTGGTCAGGATGATATCTATGAGGGTGCCCATGTTTACGGATTTGGGGTTGTACCTGGTAGGGTCCTTGATCATTTGTGTGAGATTGAGGGCATCTAGCTTAGATTGTAGGACGGCCGGGGTGTTAAGCATATCCCAGTTTAGGTCACCTAACAGCACAAGCTCTGAAGATAGATGGGTGGCAATCAACAGTGAGAGACTTATTTCTGGAGAGATGGATTTTTAAAAGTAGTAGCTCAAACTGTTTGGGCATAGACCTGGATAGTAGGACAGAACTCTGCAGGCTATCTCTACAGTAGATTGCAACTCCGCCCCTTTACCAGTTCTATCTTGACGGAAAATGTTGTAATTGGGGATGGAAATTTCTGAATTTTTGGTGGCCTTCCTAAGCCAGGATTCAGACACGGCTAGGACATCAGGGTTTGCGGAGTGTGCTAAAGCAGTGAATAAAGCAAACATAGGGAGGAGGCTTCTGACGTTAACATGCATGAACCCAAGGCTTTTCCGGTTACAGAAGTCAACAAATGAGAGTGCCTGGGGACACACAGGGCCTGGGATAACCTCTACATCGCCAGAGGAACAGAGGATGAGCAGGATAAGGGTAGGAAGGTATATTTAATTTGAAAATGCAAAAAGAGATTGAAATGTATACAGAAAAAAAAGAAAAAAGCTGAATATTTACACGGGACAATAACGGGACAAAAACAAACACGTCTTGCTGCTACGCCATCTTGGATTGAAAGGGAGAGGGAAGGATAAGAGGCAAGGATAAGACGGAAGGATAAGAGGGAGAGGGAAGGATAAGAGGGAAAGATAAGAGAGAGGTGGAGGGATAAGAGGGAGGGGAAGGATAAGAGGGAGGGGAAGGATAAGAGGGAGGGGGAAGGATTAGAGGGAAGAATAAGAGGGAGGGGAGGATAAGAGGGAGGGGGAAGGATAAGAGGGAGGGGGAAGGATAAGAGGGAAGGGGAAGGAAAAGGGGGAGGATAAGAAGGATGGGGACGGATAAGAGGGAAGGGGAAGGATAAGGGGGAGGATAAGAGGGAGGGGGAAGGATAAGAGGGAGAGGGAAGGATAAGAGGGAGAGGGGAGGAAAAGGGGGAGGATAAGAAAGATGGGGAAGGATAAGAGGGAAAGGGAAGGATAAGAGGGAGGGGGAAGGATAAGAGGGAGGGGGAAGGATAGTAAGGAGAGGGAAGGAAAGAAGGATAGGAGGGAGAGGGAAGGAAGGATAGGAGGGAGAGGGAAGGAAGGATAAGAGGGAAGGAAAGAAGGATAGGAGGGAGAGGGAAGAATAAGAGGGAAAGGGAAGGAAAAGGGGGAGGATAAGAAGGATGGGGACGGATAAGAGGGAAGGGGAAGGATAAGAGGGAGGGGGAAGGATAAGAGGGAGGGGGAAGGATAGGAGGGAGAGGGAAGGATAAGAGGGAAGGATAAGAGGGAAAGGGAAGGAAAAGGGGGAGGATAAGAAAGATGGGGAAGGATAAGAGGGAAAGGGAAGGATAAGAGGGAGGGGGACTGAATGAAGATATGGAGAGTTTGTACGCCTGGAGCACCAATGCCTTTCAGAGAGATTCTAAGAGACAGGAGAGGATGCTATGGCATTCCGACGGATTCTAGAGCGTGTCCGACATTCCGATATCTCAAGCTGCCAACGGAGACCTTGAAGGTCTAGAGAGGTGAGCTGAAACCAGACCCCATCTCAGACCAGCACCATCAACACACACTCTTAGGACAGGACAGCTAGGAGAGGAGTGACTGGATAATTTCCTGGCACTTGACCCCAATTTAATAACACAACTGTTTGTCCTCAGCCACACCACACACCTGTTCTGTGGTATTCCTTGTCATTCTCTACTATGTAGTGATTCTTCTTACTGGAACTCTTCTGTAATATACCAGTAGATGAGAATGACTGAGTAAGGGAGTGAATATGCTTGTGTGCTATATTGTGAGAGGTGGAGGGAGGGAGGAGCAGGGAAAAGAGGAGAGGTGTAGTACTTGAAGTCTTTGGTGATATTGTTGGGGTCTGATGCAACCCTGCAGGGTGTCAAAAGCCTTCTTTAGAAGGCACTCTGGGTTCTATAAAGACATGGTAACTGTTCCAACACAGAGCCAGTAAGGCATGTCATAACATATAATGAGTGGATTGTATATATAGAACAGCCTCCCAATGTTATACTTAAACAGTGTGTAGGAGTATTGTTCAAATAACCTGAACCTTATTTAGAATATCATAGTGTTCCGAGTTAAAAGAGTTTTCCAAGTGTCTCAGTCTCGGTACGGACACAGGCCAGCTCCATTAGTGGTTACCCCAATAATAACCTTATTATTTCAACCTTTATGACTTTGTAAAAAATGATCATCTTTACAGTGGAGAAAGTGGGCCTTGTTTAGACAAGCAAGTGAAAGCACTTAAGGGTAAAAAACACTCACTAAACCACAATGACCTGATGCTTGTTGGGAAATAGAAACTTGCGTGGACTGGGAGAAATATGACATCAGTGCAGTATTCCCAACTGAGCTTCTGTGTTTGTGTGTCTTGGTTTATCTTGAAATGTTCCCAGTCTCATCAAAAGAGATCACTGTGTTTTTATAGATGTCCATTTTCCAAGACACTGTTGCCTTGGTGACACCCTTGTAGTCTTCCTCAATAAACCAGTGAGACAATAGAAGAGAGAAAAGAAGAGAAAGCCAAAGACAACTACCTAGAGAGGACCCTTCACTCTTCCCCATCCACCCACATTCCTCTACCTGCCCTCCATGGTATACAACAATGGCCATTATCCTCAACGCTAATACACATAGTGACCAGTGGAGGCTGCTGAGGGGAGGACGGCTCATAATAATGGCTGGAATGGTATCAACCGTAGTTTCCAGCCATCATTATGAGTCGTCCTTCCCTCAGAAGCCTCCACTGATAGTGACAGACACATATTCAGTGCATGACAATTTCCAGTTCATTATTCCATAGCAAGGATCTGCCTGGGGTCTATATTCAGCAAGGTGAAACATTCCGAACACTGAGATCTCCTGAATACTCGCCGGGAGGTAAAGGGCAAGTCCAGGAAACTACGGGCCAATCCAGACTCAACCTTTTGTTATGACTCTCAGCTGTTTATTGAGTGATTTACTTACGTTAATTTTAGACAAATGTTAAAGTGGTTAAGGGACACCCTCCTCCAGGTATCCTGTAATGACCTGATACTCCCCCAGGCAGAGTGACACACTGGTCATGGAGAGAAAGAGCGATGGACAAGCCTGAGTACAGGTCAAATTAGAGCGAGAATATACAGATCACAGAGAGAAAGGAGGATTACTGTGTGTGTGTTATTATTACCTGAGAAGTTGACCGTGGTGTGGAGAGGCTCGCTGCTTGCCACAGCAGAATAAATCAGGTGGGAGTACTTGAGTCAGGACCGGGCTGCCTGCGTGCCTGGGTATGATCCCGCCGAATGCCACCCACTTGCTGTTGGTCAAGCCCCGTTGTTTGGTGATGACAGCGCGGAAGTGAGCCAGGTCAGCCAGAGCTTGTTGACTGCTGAGAAACCATATATTATCTGTGCTCATGTCACTGTAATTAATCAAGTCAGGAGGATGCCAGTCTGAGAGCCTCACTCAGCACCTGGTTGACTATTTATATACTCTGCATACAATGCCACGTCAATCAATCCCACTACTTTCTTTGAACTAGCCAGATACAAATAATAACAGATATCCATCAGTAAAATTATGTTCAGATTGAGAAAGCACAGGACACTTTGGACAGTGGGCTCACCTTTCAATGGAACACTGCTACCTAGCGGTTAATTTGATGTAGAACAGCCACCATAATATAGTGATGGAAGCGCAATATACATTCCTAGGTTAAATCTAAACATACATAAAACCAATCAATAAACTTACGCTGTGGGATAACTGTCGCCGTAGAAACGGTGGTCTATCATAAGACAGTGGGCGCCGAGCTTCTTGGTATAAGGAAGGCAGGTCGACCCAGGGTTCATGGCCATCCGTCCGGCATTGATTGGACCCTCTCCGCCCTCCGCCAATCACCACCGTATCCCCCAGCTCTGTAGTGCGTCTCACTTATGAGGAATTTCTGGCAATGTAATAAACGGTATGTTGTGTTATGCATGAACAAACACACTTGATCACACCTAGACAGTAGACTGAACATCTCACTGGTAACTGATTTCTCCATATACTGCAGTGCAAATAAGAATATAATGAAATGTCAGAACTTACTTGATTCCACACTCGACTGTCTGCACCGTTGAAGTGGTCCAGTTTTTGGGTAATCCATTGCTGCTGAAAGACAAGTTTGCCTTTCCCTCCTGGACATCATTAGAAGATGCAGATCTTTCTCTTTTTTTTCTGTTACCTTTAAAAAAAACGTCACCAAGGACACACAGACATGCAAAAGTTAAAACTATGAGAGCTTCAAAAGCCATGTTGACGGGCTGGGAAAACGAAGAGGAAATACCATAGAAACGTTTAAAGTACTCTTATGGAAACAGAAAGGCACGTGATATTTGTCAAATGGTATAGAATCAGCTTGATCCCCTCTGTCGAAGACGCTTGGACCTTCTTTTTTGATATTTTCAGTGGTATTGTTAACAAACATGCCCCCATAAAGAAAATGATCATTAAAAACAGGTGTCACGATCGTCATAATAAGCGGACCAAGGCGCAGCGTGAGAGACATACATCTTCCTTTTATTAGACGAAGACGTAACACGAAACACTCTTACAAAACTAACAAAACAATAAACGACCGTGAAGCTATAAACGAAAGTGTACACACAAGCTACTAACGTTCAACATAGACAATTACCCACAATACCTAAAGCCTATGGCTGCCTTAAATATGGCTCCCAATCAGAGACAACAATAAACAGCTGTCTCTGATTGAGAACCAAACCAGGCAACCATAGACTTTCCTAAACCTCTCTACTTAACCCAACCCCATACACTATACAAAACCCCCTAAACAATACACACACCCTAAACTAGACAAAACACATAAACATCCCATGTCACACCCTGACCTAACTAAACAAATAAAGAAAATCAATATAACAAAAGGCCAGAGTGTGACAGTACCCCCCCCCCCAAAGGTGCGGACTCCGACCGCAAAACCTGACACGGAAGGGGAGGGTCCGGGTGGGCCTTCCTATGGCGGCGGCTCGGGTGCGGGACGTGGACCCCCCTCCACCATAGTCACTACCCGCTTTGGTGGCGCCTCTGGAACGGCGAGTCCCGGACTGAATACCATCCCAGAGGGCGCCACTGGACGGAGGGGCAGCTCCGGACTGAGGGGCGGATCCTGGCTGGCTGGCTCTGGCGGATCCTGGCTGGCGGGCTCTGGCGGATCCTGGCTGGCTGACGGCTCTGGCTGGCTGACGGCTCTGGCTGGTCATGGCTGGCTGACGGCTCTGGCTGGTCATGGCTGGCTGACGGCTCTGGCTGGTCATGGCTGGCTGACGGCTCTGGCTGGTCATGGCTGGCGGACGGCTCTGGCTGGTCATGGCTGGCGGACGGCTCTGGCTGGTCATGGCTGGCGGACGGCTCTGGCTGGTCATGGCTGGCGGACGGCTCTGGCTGGTCATGGCTGGCGGACGGCTCTGGCTGGTCATGGCTGGCGGACGGCTCTGGCTGGTCATGGCTGGCGGACGGCTCTGGCTGGTCATGGCTGGCGGACGGCTCTGGCTGGTCATGGCTGGCGGACGGCTCTGGCTGGTCATGGCTGGCGGACGGCTCTGGCTGCTCCTGTCTGGCGGACGGCTCTGGCTGGTCATGGCTGGCGGACGGCTCTGGCTGGTCATGGCTGGCGGACGGCTCTGGCTGCTCCTGTCTGGCGGACGGCTCTGGCTGCTCCTGTCTGGCGGACGGCTCTGGCTGCTCCTGTCTGGCGGACGGCTCTGGCTGCTCCTGTCTGGCGGACGGCTCTGGCTGCTCCTGTCTGGCGGACGGCTCTGGCTGCTCCTGTCTGGCGGACGGCTCTGGCTGCTCCTGTCTGGCGGACGGCTCTGGCTGCTCCTGTCTGGCGGAAGGCTCTGGCTGCTCCTGTCTGGCGGAAGGCTCTGGCTGCTCCTGTCTGGCGGAAGGCTCTGGCTGCTCCTGTCTGGCGGAAGGCTCTGGCTGCTCCTGTCTGGCGGAAGGCTCTGGCTGCTCCTGTCTGGCGGAAGGCTCTGGCTGCTCCTGTCTGGCGGAAGGCTCTGGCTGCTCCTGTCTGGCGGAAGGCTCTGGCTGCTCCTGTCTGGCGGACGGCTCTGGCGGCTCCTGTCTGGCGGACGGCTCTGGCGGCTCCTGTCTGGCGGACGGCTCTGGCGGCTCCTGTCTGGCGGACGGCTCTGGCGGCTCCTGTCTGGCGGACGGCTCTGGCGGCTCCTGTCTGGCGGACGGCTCTGGCGGCTCCTGTCTGGCGGACGGCTCTGGCGGCTCATGACAGACGGGCGGCTTTGAAGGCTCGGGACAGACGGGCGGCTTTGAAGGCTCGGGACAGACGGGCAGCTCTGACGGCTCGGGACAGACGGGCAGCTCTGGGCAGACTGGCAGTGCAGGCGGCTCTGGGCAGACGGACAGTGCAGGCGGCGTTGGGCACACGGGCAGTTCAGACGGCGTTGGGCAGACGGGCAGTTCAGACGGCGTTGGGCAGACGGGCAGTTCAGACGGCGTTGGGCAGACGGGCAGTTCAGGCGCCGCTGGGCAGACGGGCAGTTCAGGCGCCGCTGGGCAGACGGCAGACTCTGGCCGGCTGAGGCGCACTGTAGGCCTGGTGCGTGGTGCCGGAACTGGAGGTACCGGGCTAAGGACACGCACCTTCAGGCTAGTGCGGGGAGCAGCAACAGGACGCACAGGACTCTGGAGGCGCACAGGAGGCTTGGTGCGTGGTGTAGGCACTGGTGGTAATGGGCTGGAGACACGCATCTCAAGGCTAGTGCGGGGAGCAGGAACAGTGCGTACAGGGCTCTGGAGACGCACATTAGGCCTAGTGCCGGAACTGGTGGTACCGGGCTGGGGACACGCATCTCAGGATGAGTGCAAGAAGCAGGAACAGGACACACCGGGTTGTGAAGGTGTACTGGAGACCTGGTGTGTATAGCCGGCATCAAATCTTCCGGAACTTTAACACAAGTTTCAGGCTGAGTACGAGGAACTGACACAGGTGGCATCGGACAGCTAACACGCTCCTCAGGAAGAATGCCATGCATACTCTGCCAAACCAATAGCTCTCTCTCTTCACTCTCCTCCAATTTCGTCAACAACTCCTCGAATGTCTCATAATCTCCCCTTCGTTCACTCTCCTCCAATCTGTCCAATAACTCCTCGACAATCTCAGACTCACCCCTCAACTTCGCCGACTGCTCCAAGTGCCCCCCCCCCCAAGAATTTTTTTGGGCTGTCTCTCGGGCTTCCTACCGTGTCGCCGTGCTGCCTCCATCTCTGCCTTGGGGCGGTGATATTCCCCTGGCTGTGCCCAGGGTCCTCTCCCGTCTAGGATTTCCTCCCACGTCCAGGAGTCTTGACATCGCTGCTGCTGCTTTTTACCACGCTGCTTGGTCCTGGTTTGGTGGGTAATTCTGTCACGATCGTCATAATAAGCGGACCAAGGCGCAGCGTGAGAGACATACATCTTCCTTTTATTAGACGAAGACGTAACACTCTTACAAAACTAACAAAACAATAAACGACCGTGAAGCTATAAACGAAAGTGTACACACAAGCTACTAACGTTCAACATAGACAATTACCCACAATACCTAAAGCCTATGGCTGCCTTAAATATGGCTCCCAATCAGAGACAACAATAAACAGCTGTCTCTGATTGAGAACCAAACTAGGCAACCATAGACTTTCCTAAACCTCTCTACTTAACCCAACCCCATACACTATACAAAACCCCCTAAACAATACACACACCCTAAACTAGACAAAACACATAAACATCCCATGTCACACCCTGACCTAACTAAACTAATAAAGAAAATCAATATAACAAAGGCCAGAGGGTGACAACAGGTTCAGCCCCTGGTTCGACCGTGATCTTGCAGAGTTACTCCACCTCAAGAATTGCATTTGGCGAAAGGCTCAGCACACGCATACTCAGGCTGACTGGCTCTCGTTCAGGAAAATGAAAAATAAGTGCACTCAGGCTATCTGGAAGGCCAAAGTTAGTTACTTTAAGGAGCAGTTCTCTCTCTGTGGGTCTAACCCCAAGAAGTTCTGGAAAATGTTTAAAGACCTGGAGAATAAACCCTCCTCACAGCTGCCCATGTCCCTTAAAGTTGATGATGTGGTTGTTACTGACAAGAAGCACATGGCTGAGCTCTTTAATCACCACTTCATTAAGTCAGGATTCCTATTTGAATCAGCCATGCCTCCTTGCCCGTCCAACATTTCCTCATCTCCCACCCCTTCTAATGCGACTATCCCCGATGCTTCTCCCTCTTTTTCCCCTGCCCCGCTACAGAGTTTCTCCCTGCAGGCAGTCACTGAGTCCGAGGTGCTAGAGGAGCTCCTGAAACTTGACCCCCAAAAAACATCTGGATCAGATGGTTTAGACCCTTTCTTCTTTAAGGTTGCTGCCCCTATCATCGCCAAGCCTATCTCTGACCTTTTTAACCTGTCTCTCTTTTCTGGGGAGGTTCCCATTGCTTGGAAGGCAGCCACGGATCGTCCTTTATTTAAAGGAGGCGATCAAGCTGATCCTAACTGTTATAGGCCTATTTCTATTTTTGCCCTGTTTATCAAAAGTGTTGGAAAAACTTGTCAATAATCAACTGATTGGCTTTCTTGATGTCTATAGTATTCCCTCCGGTATGCAATCTGATTTCTGCTCAGGTTATGGATGTGTCACTGCAACCTTAAAGGTCCTCATTGACGTCACCATTGCCCTTGATTTTAAGCAATGTTGTGCTGCTATTTTTATATACTTGGCCAAAGCTTTTGACACGGTAGACCATTCCATTCTTGTGGGCTGGCTAAGGAATATTGGTGTCTCTGAGGGGTCTTTGGCCTGGTTTGCTAACTCAAAGAGTGCAGTGTATAAAGTCAGAAAATCTGCTGTATCAGCCACTGCCTATCACCAATGGAGTACCCTCAATTTACAAATGACATCAAATCAAATTTTATTTGTCACATACACATGGTTGGCAGATGTTAATGCGAGTGTAGCGAAATGCTTGTGCTTCTAGTTCCGATCGGGCAGTAATATCTAACAAGGAATCTAACAATTTCACAACAACTACCTTACACACACACAAGTGTAAAGGAAGGAAGAAGAATATGTACATATACTGGATGAGCGATGGCTGTGCGGCATAGGCAAGATGCAGTAGATGGTATAGAGTACAGTATATACAGTTGAAGTTGGAAGTTTACATACACCTTAGCCAAATACTCGGGTGGGCATCTACCTCGGTGGCGGCTCAGGTGCGGGACGCAGACCCCGCTCCACCTCTGGCTCCACTTTGGTGGCGCCTCTGGTGCGGGGACCCTCGTCGCCGACCCCGGACTGGGGACCCTCGCCGCAAGCCCCGGACTGGGACCCTCGCCGCTGGCCCCGGACTAGGGACCCTTGCTGCAGGCCCCGGACTGGGGACCCTCACTGCAGGCCCCGGACTGGGGACCCTCGCTGCAGGCCCCGGACCATCACTGGAGGCTTCGTGCCATGGATCATCACTGGAGGCTTCGTGCCATGGATCATCACTGGAGGCTTCGTGCCATGGATCATCACTGGAGGCTTCGTGCCCTGGATCATCACTCGAGGCTTCGTGCCATGGATCATCACTGGAGGCTTCGTGCCATGGATCATCACTGGAGGCTTCGTGCCATGGATCATCACTGGAGGCTTCGTGCAATGGATCATCACTGTAATGAGGAGACGTATGGACAGCCTGGTGCGTGGAGCTGCCAGCTGTACCAGGCGGTGATACAGCCCAACAGGATGCTCTCAATTGTGCATCTGTAAAAGTGTTTTCGGGGTAAAGCCAAATTTATTCAGCCTCCTGAGGTTGAAGAGGCGCTGTTGCGCCTTCTTCACCATGCTGTCTGTGTGGGTGGACCATTTCAGTTTGTCTGTGATGTGTACGCCGAGGAACTTCAAACTTTCCACCTTCTCCACTACTGTCCCGTCGATGTGGATAGGGGGGGTGCTCCCTCTGCTCTTTCCTAAAGTCCACGATCATCTCCTTTGTTTTGTTGACGTTGAGTGTGAGGTTATTTTCCTGACACCACACTCCGAGGGCCCTCACCTCCTCCCTGTAGACTGTCTCGTCGTTGTTGGTAATCAAGCCTACCACTGTAGTGTCATTTGCAAACTTGATGATTGACTTGGAGGAGTGCATGGCCACGCAGTCATGGGTGAACAGGGAGTACAGGAAAGGGCTGAGAACGCACCCTTGTGGGGCCCCAGTGTTGAGGATCAGCAGGGTGGAGATGTTGTTTCCTACCCTCACCACCTGGGGGCGGCCCGTCAGAAAGTCAATGACCCAGTTGCACAGGGCGGGGTCGAGACCCAGGGTCTCGAGCTTAATGACGAGTTTGGAGGGTACTATGGTGTTAAATGCTGAGCTGTAATCGATGAACAGCATTCTTACATAGGTATTCCTCTTGTCCAGATGTTTTAGGGCAGTGTGCAGTGTGATTGCGATTGCATAGTCTGTGGACCTATTGGGGCGGTAAGCAAATTGGAGTGGGTCTAGGGTGTCAGGTAGGGTGGAGGTGATATAATCCTTGACTAGTCTCTCAAAGTACTTCATGATGACGGAAGTGAGTGCTACAGGGCGATAGTCGTTTAGCTCAGTTACCTTTGCTTTCTTGGGAACAGGCACAATGGTGGCCCTCTTGAAGCATGTGGGAACAGCAGACTGGGATAGGTATTGATTGAATATGTCCGTAAACACACCAGCCAGCTGGTCTGTGCATGCTCTGAGGACTCCGCTAGGGTTGCCATCTGGGCTGGCAGCCTCGCGAGAGTTAACACGTTTAATTGTTTTACTCATGTTGGCTGCGGTGAAGGAGAGCCCGCAGGTTTTGGCAGCGGGCCGTGTCAGTGGCACTGTATTGTCCTCAAAGCGAGCAAAGAAGTTGCTTAGTTTGTCTGGGAGCAAGAGCTCAGGCAGTAGGAAGTGCTCTCATTCATTTATATGCAGATGATGCAGTCTTATACTCAGCTGGTCCCTCCCCGGATTTTGTGTTAAATGCTCTACAACAAAGCTTTCAAAGCTTTCTTAGTGTCAAACAAGCTTTCTCTACCCTTAACCTTGTTCTGAACACCTCCAAAACAAAGGTCATGTGGTTTGGTAAGAATAATGCCCCTCTCCCCACAGGTGTGATTACTACCTCTGAGGGTTTAGAGCTTGAGGTAGTCACCTCATACAAGTACTTGGGAGTATGTGTAACAGTATAGCTTCTGTCCCTCTCCTCACCTCGGGCTTGAACCAGGGACCCTCTGCACACATCAACCACATTCACTCACAAAGCATCGTTACCCATCGCGCCACAAAAGCCACGGCCCTTGCAGAGCAAGGGGAACAACTACTTCTAGGTCTCAGAGCGAGTGACGTCACCGATTGAAACACTATTAGCGAGCACCACCGCTAACTAGCTAGCCATTTCACATCGGCCACACTCACCCCCCTTTTGACATCCTCCTTTTCCGCAGCAACCAGTGATCCGGGTCACGGCACCAATGTAACAATATAGCTTCCGTCCCTCTCCTCGCCCCAACCTGGGCTCGAACCAGGGACCCTCTGCACACATCAACCACAGTCACTCACGAAGCATCGTTACCCATCGCGCCACAAAAGATGTGGCCCTTGCAGAGCAAGGGGAACAACTACTTCTAGGTCTCAGAGCGAGTGACGTCACCGATTGAAACACTATTAGCGCGCACCACCGCTAACTAGCTAGCCATTTCACATCGGCCACATATGGCTAGACGGTACACTGTCCTTCTCTCAGCACATATCAAAGCTGCAGGCTAAGGTTAAATGTACACTTGGTTTCCTCTATCGTAATCGCTCCTCTTTCACCCCAGCTGCCAAACTAACCTTGATTCAGATGACCATCCTACCCATGCTAGATTACGGAGACATAATTTATAGATCAGCAGGTAAGGGTGCTCTCGAGCGGCTAGATGTTCTTTACCATTCGGCCATCAGGTTTGCCACCAATGCTCCTTATAGGACACACCACTGCACTCTATACTCCTCTTTAAACTGGTAATCTCTGTATACCCGTTGCAAGACCCACTGGTTGATGCTTATTTATAAAAACCCTTTTAGGCCTCACTCCCCCCTATCTGAGATATCTACTGCAGACCTCATCCTCCACATACAACACCCTTTCTGCCAGTCACATTCTGTTAAAGGTCCCCAAAGCACACACGTCCCTGGGTCACTCCTCTTTTCAGTTCACTGCAGCTAGCATGAGCTGCAACAAACACTCAAACTGGACAGTTTTATCTTAATCTCTTTATTCAAAGACTCAATCATGGACACTCTTACTGACAGTTGTGGCTGCGCTGCGTGGTGTATTGTTGTCTCTACCTTCTTGCCCTTTGTGCTGTTGTCTGTGCCCAATAATGTTTGTACCATGTTTTGTGCTGCTACCATGTTGTGTTGCTGCCTTGCCATCTTGCTGTCTTAGGTCTCTCTTTATGTAGTGTTGTCTCTCTTGTCGTGATGTCAGATGTGTGTTTTGTCCTATATTTATCTGTTATTTATTATTATTATTTTTAAATCCCAGCCCCCGTCCCCGCAGGAGATATTTTGCCTTTTGGTAGGCCGTCTTTGTAAATAAGAATGTGTTATTAACTGACTTGCCTAGTTAAATACATTTTAAAAATCACGCGAAAGCTTTTTCTTCTTCGTGTGTGTGTCAACATTGGATAGTCTAAGTGCTGCCATATATCGTTTTGGGGTTAGATTAGGGATCGATGCAATATTATTCCTGCATAGCAGGTGGCAGTAGAACACAACGGTTCTTGAAGAGAGGAAGCAGTGTACCCGGTCTCCGGTTGTTCAGTGTATCCGTAGCCGAATTCCGTAAAAGTGCAACCATGGAGGAGGCAAAAAATAAAGATAAAAAGCAGTCCGAAAAGACAGAGGAAAAGGAGACTAAGCCCACAGGGAAGGACAAGGATAAAAAAGATGAGCAAGAACTGGTGAGTTGGGACACTTCTCAACATCTTGAACAAGGGAAGCAGAGTAGCGTTTTTGCCTGAGTCACTCACTGCATGTTTGAACAGGCCGAAAGCGTTGTCATTCAAAAGAATAACGAACTGTTTGAGTCACCTTTAATGGAAAAGTATGACATGGCTGGCTAAGTACGAGATGCCAACAATTACGATTGTTATGTCCGACTGAAAGCGAGCTATAAAACTACCTAACGTTAGCATACCTAATGTTGACGTTAGCTTGCTAGCCTAGGGTAACAGTAGGAGCTGGCTGTGCTAGCTAACGTTAACTAACAATTACTAATGACAGGCCAGAAAGTAACTACCGAAATGTAAACAACAATTTTGCTAAGTATCTAGCTAGCCAAGTTACAATAATGTAACGTTAACTAGCATATTAATGTTAGTGTTGCAATGTAAACAACCATAATCCAAATAGCTAACGTTTGCTCTCTGTTCGCTAATGTTGTTAGCTAACTAGCAAACAGTTAGCTACCACAGTACATTCACAGATTAATTATACAAATCTTTGTTAGAGACTGTAACGTTAGCTAGCTATCTAGTAGTGACTTTGGAACTGTAGTTACCTGCCTGCGGTTCAGATTGTCTCGTTGAGACAGCGTAGCTAGATTTGACATTGTCAGTGATCTTTGATTGCGAGGTGGCTATAGTTTTTACGTGTTTGTTTGTTTAGTTAGCTAGCTAGCTATTTACATGGAGGGAGTTGTATAACTTATTAGCGAGTACATTAACAATAGCCCATTTTAAACACCATAACAATGGCAAGGTTACATACATAGTTATCATGGCAACCCTACCATCAGTCGACACTGGTATAGGACCGGTGTACGACAAAATGCTCCCAATATCTAGCTGTTAGCAAATTGCACAGCCTTTTATTGCAATAGTAACCCGTTTTTTTTACTGTTTACTGTGCAGGGTTCGGTTATTCAATTGCCCAACATCGCATATTGAATCTGTCATACTGTAATATCAGTTCCTCTTTTCTCTCTCCAGTCTGATGAGGACAAACAGCTGCAAGAAGAGCTGGAGATGATGGTGGAGAGACTTGGTGTGAGTACCACTACCACAAGAACTGCCGAGTACCACAATAACTACTAAACCTAAAGTCTGGTTTGCTTTAGACACTGGGACTATACTGCTCTACCAAGCAAAAAGGCAGTAACTAACTCATTTTCTACCAAATGAGCAATGTCATTTTTGCTACATTAAATACATGCTTAATCATGTGGACAAGTATCCTGCCTCTATTGTGTTTTGGAGAAAATGGGAACATGTTAGCAGTAACTGCATAAAGTTACTGTGAAAGCAAGGTAAATAAAAGCTATTTTTCTGCATTTTTGCTTGGTAGGGCAGTATAGCTTTTTCAATTGTTATGTATTATGCGGTACATAAGGTGTTAGTGGAAAGTCAGTCATTTACATACACTGCATGAACTTTGGTAGCTATGCATATGAAACAACTTTCTTTGTACTTATGCAATGTACACCCCCCTGCCCCCTTTCTCTTTCACCCACCCACAGGAGACAGACACGTCTTTGTACCGGCCTGCTCTAGAGGAGCTGCGCAGGCAGATCCGCTCCTCCACCACCTCCATGACCTCTGTGCCCAAGCCCCTGAAGTTCCTGCGGCCACATTACGGCAAGCTCAAAGAGATCTACGAGGGCATGGTGCCTGGCGAGAACAAGGTGGGAACACCGATGGCTATGTCCTTGCTAAATGGCTAACTGTTCACAGTGGGGAAACGGGATGGCAAGACGGTCTCATCCACTGTATTGCTTCTTTTCCCTGTCTGCTTTTTCTTTATAATCACTGTGCAAAAAATTTGGATGGATTTATTTTACAATGTTACTGGAGATACAGAAAAGAAAAACAAGGATAGATACCTAGTATATTGGACATTGTGGATGGAACTAGGGATTCATGTTCAGAAGGACTAATCATAACTGTAATTATGGATATGTCTAGCTAACTCATGTCTTTTTGTTTTTGCAGAGTTTCTGTGCAGACGTGGTGTCGGTCTTGGCCATGACAATGAGTGGGGAGCGGGAGTGTCTGAAGTACCGTCTGCTGGGCTCCCAGGAGGAGCTGGCGTCCTGGGGACATGAATACGTCAGGTAGGATACGGGATGCCATTTGAAACGGCTAACACATGGGTGAATCCTACCTTCTACTTAGAATTTTCACTTTGTCATGCATTGATACCAATGGAAGACTAAGTAGAAATTTGACTTATAATTTGCCTCATTCATTCCATGCCTGGCAGCAGTAGGCAGTTTCTGTGGTCTGACCTAGGGCTGTGACAATACCAGTATTTCTATTGTTTTTCCATGGCAAAAATTTAAAATACGACGCAGACCGATCTGCTGTGTGTAAAATATTGTGTGCTATAGCTTGGAAAATAAATACATGTGACTCTGGATGACAACATAAGGATGTTTGTTTCCAACATTTGGGCTGTTTTCCTGAAGACGTTCAATCTTTTATTTTCTTTCAGCGATACTTACGAGTATCGTCCCGGCCCTAGTCTTCTACCCTAAACTCTGGTGTGTCTGTGTGTAGGCACCTGGCGGGCGAGGTGGCCAAGGAGTGGCAGGAGGTTGAGGAGAGTGATAAGACGCAGCAGGAGACTCTGCTGAAGCTGGTGAAGGAGATTGTGCCCTACAACATGGCCCACAACGCTGAGCACGAGGCCTGTGACCTGCTGATGGAGGTCGAGAAGCTGGAGATGCTGGAGCTCTACATAGATGATAATGCATATGCCAAGGTCTGCCTCTACCTCACCAGGTGAGTGGACAACACACACCTTACCATGTGAGGCAAACATATATACCTTCACACACATGTTCAAACACATGACCACAGTCTGCCTCAACATACCAGTAGTGTGCCAACAGCAGCCTGAAGAGACAAAAGGATGTTCCCCTCATCAGTAATACCTAAACCCTCTGTCATCCTCTCTCTCTATGCCAGCTGTGTGAGCTACGTCCCTGAGCCAGAGAACTCTGCCCTGTTGAAGTGTTCCCTTAACATCTTCAGGAAGTTTAACCGTTACCCAGAGGCCCTGAGGCTGGCCCTGATGCTCAACGACGTGGAACTGGTGGAGAACATCTTCACCTCCTGCAAAGACATGTACGGACTGACACAACACACTCACTGCACTCACACACTTAATTATCTCACAGCAACACTTTCGCAAGAAGTGCTACCTACAGGTTACTGCCAAAATGAAAGAAACACTTGAGTAAATGAGGGATACAAAGTATACTGAACAAAAATATAAATTCAATACAATTTCATCATTTTTACTGAGTTCATTTAAGGAAGTCAGTCAGTCAATTGAAATAAATAAATTGGGCCCTAATCTATTTCACATGACTGGACAGGGGCGAAGCCATGGGTGGGCCTGGGAGGGCATAGGCCCAGCAAATCAGAATGAGTTCTCCACAAAAGGGCTTTATTACAGACAGAAATACTCCTCAGTTTCATCAGCTGTCGGAGTGGCTGGTCTCAGAAGCTGGTTGTGGAGGTCCTGGGCTGGCGTGGTTATACATGGTCTGCGGTTGTGAGGCCGGTTGGACGTACTGACAAATTCTCTAAAACAACGTTGGAGGTGGCTTATAGTAAAATGGTAAATTCTCTGGCAACAACTCTGGTGAACATTCCTGCAGTTAGCATGCCAATTGAACGTCTCTCAAAATTTGAGACATCTTGTGGCATTGTGTTGTGAGGACTGCACATTTTAATGTCCTTTTAGCACAAGCTGCACCTGTGTAATGATCATGCTGTTTAATCAGCTTCCTGATATGCCACACCTGTCAAGTGAATGGATTATCTTGGCAAAGGAGAAATGCTCACTAACAGGGAAATAAAGACAATTCTGTACAAAAGTTGAGAAATAAGCTTTTTGTGCACATGGAACATTTCTGGGATCTTTTATTTCAGCTCATGAAACATGGGACCAACACTTTACATGTTGCGTTTTATATTTTTGTTCAGTATATATTGAAAGCAGGTGCTTCCACACAGGTGTGGTTCCAAAGTTAATTAAGCAAATAAAACATCTCATCATACTTAGAGTTGCCTATTGTTTTGGCTACCATGGCTAGAAGAGAGCTGTGACTTTGATAGAGGGGTCTCAAAGGAGCATACGGTGTTTAAAGGGGTGTTTGTCTCAGTCACCAGATCTCAACCAATTGAACATTTTATTTGAGATTCTAGAGAAGCGCCTGAGATGGCGTTTTCCACCACCATCAACAAAACCCCAAATTCTGGATTTTGTTGTTGTTGAAGAATGGTGTCGCATCCCTTCTATAGAGTTCCAGACACTTGTTTGTAAAATCTAGGCCAAGGCGTATTGAAGCTGTTCTGGCAGCTCATGGTGGCCCAACTCCCAATTAGAAAACTTTATGTTGGTGTTTCCTTTATTTTAGCAGTTCCCTGTACAACCTATAGTGGTAAACCAGTATTTTCTTTCTAATCGTTATTCACATTTTCTACTGACAGTCATTGGGAATGCATTCAGCAGTGTTTTCCATAGTTAATGATGTGCATGAAGAGTTGATGGTTTAGTGGGTGTTTTCCTGTAGTGTGATCCAGAAGGAGATGGCCTTCATGCTGGGCCGACACGGCATGTTCTTGGAGCTCAACGAGGACGTGGAGGACTACGAGGACCTGACGGAGATCATGTCCAATGTCCAGCTCAACAGCAACTTCCTGGCCCTGGCCCGAGAGGTGAGGAGGGAAGATGGGTCAACTACTAGAGAGAGGGGAGGGGGTTGGAAGAGTGAGTGTTTAGAGCAGGACTGAGGAGTGGGTCACTGTTGAAGTCAGTGGATGGAGTGTGACTGACAGTGGGGGCTGAGTGTATGTTAGAGAAGAGGTTTTTAGAGTAGGGCTAAGGAGAGGGGAATATGACCTGTAGAGGTGAGTCAGAGGACCGTGCTCTATTTGATATTGTTGAGAGGGGGAAATGGAGGAGGCTTGAAGAAGGTACTAAGAGGAGAGTTAAAATGTGGGGTAGGGGTCAGGGTGGGAGAATAATGGTGCATAGAGTGAGAGAACAAATGAGGCTGGAGGAAAATGAATGGCTGGTATAGTGAATAAACCAATTAGTGAAAGACATTTAAGCCTGTTAGTGGCTATGACTCAGCACCAGGCAGCCAGTAACGTACTGTTCCCTTTCTTTACAGTTGGACATCATGGAACCCAAAGTCCCAGATGACATCTACAAAACCCACCTGGAGAACAACAGTGAGTTCAGCACCTTCACTACAGCAGCTCACTAATGTCCTGGTCATGTTCTATCACACTCCTCTATCCTCATCCTCCTTTTCATCACGCCATTGTCTGTCAGGGTTTGGAGGAAGTGGTTCCCAGGTGGACTCTGCTCGTATGAACCTGGCCTCCTCGTTTGTCAATGGCTTCGTCAACGCAGGGTTCGGACAGGACAAGCTGCTCACAGACGACGGCAACAAATGGCTGTACAAGAACAAAGACCATGGTGAGAGAACCCCCCCCCCCCCCCACACACACTCACACACAGCCTCACATCCTCGTCTTCAAATGGGCCTCGTGGTTCACATTTGTGGGGGTTTGACTGAAAATTGGTTCATGTTTGGTGGTTCGACAGTGAGTACCAGTCTCATGAATCTAGGATGCTTAGCAGTAACTTAATGTATCGCCTTCATTGCTAATCCTTCATTTCAAGCATAGTAACAAAAATAATATATTGCTGTTGTGTAAATGTTGCTAATTCTGTGTTTATCTCCAGGTATGCTGAGTGCTGCAGCCTCTCTGGGGATGATCCTGCTGTGGGATGTGGATGGTGGTCTGACACAGATAGACAAGTACCTCTACTCCTCAGAAGACTACATTAAGGTCAGCACACACACTCAGCCTCTTACCAAACACACTGCATTAAAAGCTCCTCACTACAACCTTCACAGCATCCAGAAAAGCCCTAAACATCCTATTCATGTAGATATGTCTCCCCCTCTCTTTCTCTTCTCTCTCTCTCTCCCTGTAGTCGGGCGCCCTCCTGGCTTGTGGCATAGTAAACTCTGGGGTGAGGAACGAGTGTGACCCGGCCCTGGCCCTGCTGTCAGACTACGTCCTCCACAACAGCAACATCATGCGGATAGGAGCCATCTTCGGGTAAGGAGAGAAGGAAATGCGTGTTTAGTCCCAAGTCAACCCCTAGCCCCTACTGCCTGACACCTCTTGTACATTAAAGATTTGTATTGAGGTTTGTTTAGTCCATTAGCACAGTGTAATCTCTGCCTGTGAAAAGTACTTGTTTAGGTGGGGTTTGACCCTGACCTTTCTCCTCTATCCCCAGCCTGGGCCTGGCATATGCTGGCTCGAACCGTGAGGACGTCCTCTCTCTGCTGCTGCCCGTCATGGTAGACTCCAAGTCCAGCATGGAGGTACTGTGTGTGTAGTTCCACAGTTTGTCAGGGTTTAAGTCTATTACACATCCACACTCATTAAACCCAGCTCACTGTCCCATGTTATGTGTCTTGTCACACACTCTCAGGTGGCAGGTGTGACGGCGCTGGCGTGCGGTATGATCGCGGTGGGCTCGTGCAACGGTGACGTCACCTCCACCATCGTCCAGTCCATCATGGAGAAGAGTGAGCTGGAGCTGAAAGACACATATGCCCGCTGGCTGCCCCTGGGCCTGGGCCTCAACCACCTGGGTAAAGGGGAGGCCATTGAGACCACCCTGGCAGCGCTGCAGGTGGTGCCTGAGCCCTTCCGCAGCTTCGCCAACACGCTGGTGGACGTCTGTGCCTATGCAGGTCAGTCTCATAGCTGCAGAGTTATCATTTTGTCTCCAATTCTCTTTGTTTTTTATTTGATTTACATATTTATTTATACAGGTGATCTCATTGAGATTTACAAGTGATGGCTTTCCTATATTTATCTCTCTCGGTTTCTCTCCATGCTAGGTTCTGGTAATGTACTGAAGGTGCAGCAGCTGCTCCACATCTGCAGTGAGCACTATGAAGCCAAAGAGAAGGAGGAGGAAAAAGACAAGAAGGATAAGAAGGACAAAGACAAGAAAGAGAGTGCAGCTGACATGGGCTCCCACCAGGTATGCCAGGCTTTTGTTAATAAAGGGGTGTCAGGTAGCCTAGTGTTTTAAGAGCGCTGGTTTGAATCCCCTAGCCAACTAGGTGAAAAATCTGGTGGCCTTGAGCAAGGCACTTAACCCTAATTGCTCCTGTAAGTCACTCTGGATAAGAGTGCCTGCTAAATGACGACAAATGTAAAATACAATCTAATGAGGGGTTTGAATTAAGATTTGATATTGAACTAATCTGCTCTCTGCTTCCCCCTCCCAGGGTGTGGCTGTCCTGGGTATTGCACTCATTGCTATGGGAGAAGAGATTGGCTCAGAGATGGCACTACGGGCATTTGGACACCTGGTCAGTATAACCTCTGTCCTATTCACTCCATTTGGCTTCAACACATTTTCAGGACATGTTGGGTTGATTTAGCCCCGGTCTCTTTGGCTCAATCCAACCATCCTACATCTAACTGGTGAATGCACCAATTTGTAAGTCGCTCTGGATAAGAGCGTCTGCTAAATGACTTAAATGTAAATGTAACTGTTTTTCTCCATCTCTCCATTGTCTTGCCTTCTCTCCTAGTTGCGGTATGGAGAGCCTACTCTAAGGCGTGCGGTACCTCTGGCCTTGGCCCTGATCTCCGTGTCGAATCCTCGCCTCAACATCCTGGACACACTCAGCAAGTTCTCCCACGATGCTGACCCAGAGGTCTCCCACAACTCCATCTTTGCCATGGGCATGGTGGGCAGCGGTGAGTGGGCCCCAATCAGTGTCTTCGTTATTATATTGAGACATTCAAAGTTATTTCGATTTGCCTCACTAAGTTATTACAATTATTCCTTGTCCTTGAATAAGAAAAATACTGTATAACTGTGAATTCACTGTGCCAGATGACATCAACGTAGGAGACCTTCTCCATTGACTGCGTCTCAAGCTGTGATTGGTTTCCATGACGACTCACGGCTCCATCGCTCTCTCTCTCTGCAGGAACAAACAATGCCCGCCTGGCTGCCATGCTGAGGCAGCTGGCTCAGTACCATGCCAAAGACCCCAACAACCTCTTTATGGTCCGACTTGCACAGGTGGGTAGCAAAAAGAGGTGCCGCTCTGGCACTCTAACCTACGTGTTAGAGGGGGAGAGTATGTGTCTCTGTGTCTCCTAACCCTTGCTCTGTGCCATGTCCACAGGGTCTGACTCACCTGGGTAAAGGGACATTGACACTGTGTCCGTACCACAGTGACAGGCAGCTAATGAGTCAGGTGGCTGTGGCAGGACTACTCACTGTCCTCGTCTCCTTCCTCGATGTCAAGAACAGTAAGCCCTTTTCCTCATTTACTCTTCACCACTCATTTTATTTGCTTCTTCCTCCCCTCTCTTTTTCCACATCTGTTTGTTTAGGATTGGGGTGAAGTCCATTTCTGTTGAGTAATTTTAGGAAGTGACCTGAATTTCAATGTATGGATGGAAAATTCCACTTAAAAAAAACAACAATTAGCAATTGTTCAACTCCTGAATGGCATTGGCCCTTGCCCAGCTAGTTCCACTATCTTCCTTTTATGTCGGGTAGTAAGTCTTCTAAATGCCTTGACCTAGGTCTAAATATTTGGCTGTTTCCTGTGTGTGCTGCAGTAATCCTGGGGAAGTCTCACTACGTTCTCTATGGACTGGTGGCTGCCATGCAGCCCCGTATGCTGGTCACATTCGATGAGGAGCTGAGGCCGCTGCCCGTGTCCGTCAGGGTGGGACAGGTAAGGACTGCTGCTCTTAATAAGATCCTGGAGGATTAACTTCATATTCAAAATACAATGCTAGTTGAGGATGTAGCCTAGATGGTGTGATGAAGGCCAGAACGTCAGCACGATGTGATGCTTTGCAAGTGAAATGTACTGGAGATTTTCATTTTAACAATGGTTGAACATCTCCAATGCGAAGTAACGTCTAGATGTGCAAGTGCTTTTCACTCTCAAGATGAAATGCTATAAGATGATGGCAGAGTGGATTCGACCTCATGGTTCATGTATGTAATTGGTCCATAGGCGGTGGACGTGGTTGGTCAGGCCGGGAAGCCCAAAGCCATCACAGGTTTCCAGACCCATACCACGCCGGTGCTCCTGGCCCATGGAGAGAGGGCAGAGCTGGCCACAGAGGAGTATCTCCCCGTCACCCCCATCCTGGAGGGCTTTGTCATCCTCCGCAAGAACCCCAACTACGATGCCTAGATTACCCCCTACTGTCCTCCCCTGGTACCCACCCTACTCTCCTTAGTGGTCCCTCATTGGTAGTAGGGGTAGCCCTCCCTGGCTCTTTTACACCTCATGTTTTAGTACTTTATTACATGTCTGAAAAGAGCCAGGAAGGCCTACCCCTCTTTCTTTCTCTTGTCAACAGCTTCTTTCCATCCTGTGAAAATTTGGTTGTGTTCTGGGTGGCCAAACTGACTGGAGCAGGGAGTGGAAACTGGGACCTCATTCACTGTTTAAATTAGTTTCCTCTTTGATCTAGGATCAGTTCCACATAAATGTATTACATCATCTCTTTCAGGCTCCACAATATAACTGATCTAGGGTCAGCAATCAGGAAGGAAGTGTTCAGCCTCTCCCGGTTTGTGATATTTTCCCCCACTAATTGGTCTTTTAGACCAATCACATCAGATATTTTTCAGATCTGATTTAGCAAAAAAAATATCAGAATTGGGCTGATGAACAACATAAGCTCAGTCTGCATCAATACTACAACCAGTTTCTTTCCCCACCCATGATATCCTCTTTTTGTAATTAGAGCATGGAAAATGTGTCTTCATTGTTCAGTTTTTTTTATTTTGTTAAAATACTGTAAAAAAGGTTAAAATAAAAGTTTCAGATCCACTTGGTGGAGTTGTCTATCACCAGGTCTGTTTGTCATATGAGGGACAAGTTTCTGAAAGATCAGTCATTTTTTATGACAGCCTGCAGATATGGATGGCTAATTATGAAACTGAGCAGGGGCAAGGAGGAACTGAGGTGACACTAGTCATGAACCCTCACTGCAGCAAAGGTATGAATACTTGCTGGATGTTGCAGACAATGGACACATTTTATTGAACATTTGAAATACACATGTAATGAAAGAATGCATATTAAACACATACATTTGACACATCATGATAAACTGTTCAAACTGCACAGTCAAGACTCTGGCTACGCCCATACAAGCAAAATCAACCCACCAGTTTGTTTTGTGTGTAAATGAATACGTTTAATATTAAACGAATACTGTACTGCACATTAGTTTGTGGTTCAACAGTTCGTTAACTAAAACGTGTAGCTAAAATCACACCGGCGTCCCTGTCACATGACTGATTAAACCGGAATTTGACTACCGGCTTCCGGGACCGTCCGACTGCGGACTGAAGGAGAGAAAGGTAAATGTTAGGGTTTTCAACTATATTCTTTGCTAGTTCAGAACTGTGAGAAACCAATTGACAATCAGCATTCATCCGCGCTTTTAAATGGACTTTAAGCCCAGTAGATCGATCTGGGGGATAGAGTTGTCGCTCCTTTTCCAGACTGATTTTTCCTCTGCTAGCCCGACCAACCCCCACCCCAAAAAGGGATAGGACACCCCCTTCCTAAGTGGTGATAAACGTTAGCTTACGAAATAGAATTGACGAAGGCAGAAGGTTTCGACATTTTGAATCACTTTATTAGCTAGCCAATATCCTTCAACATTGAGCAAATGTATGGTAAGAATTCTATATGCAGCCGTTGGCTGGCTTGGTATTGATTTGAGGTAGCAAACTAACTTCAGTTGGATTTGTTAACGTTATGAGAAACTGTCCTATGCTTTTCTCGGTTTGTGGGTTGCTTGTTTTTGGTAACAAATGTTATGTCATATGTTACTTTATTCTTGAGGAATGGACATTGAACCCAATCGTTAAAGAATTAACGTTATAGTTGACGTACCTGTAGTTAGCTGGTGCTGGTTAAGGTTGCAGCATTTTGTCGCCTTCCCAGTCCGCATGGCTGTGTTGTAACCAGTGTTATCTAGTTGTGTTGCTTTCTAGACAACTGGGAACTAGGAAAAAGAGGTCAAGTCATGACGCCAATACTCTTCAGGTCGGAAAGTCTTAGTCCTAGAAAGTGTCCGACTGGATGACTGTTCCAAATGGGTTTTCTCAGTTGGGACTCTTTTTTTTAGTTCCCAGTTGTTTTGAACGCGGCATATAGCCCACATTTGTGGCGTGTGTAATTTGACAGAGGGATGTGATATTGTGGGATCTCAGTTAACTGAGAATACATACTGCTTATGTATGGCCAGTGTGGTAGGATCCACATAGGCAAGTTCGTTCCTTGGATCCCATGCGTCATGTTCAGAGGATGACACAGCATGACGAGGATGCTACCCTGCGGTTGAAATGGCACTGATGCTGATCAGTTTACTGGTAGTAGTTGCCACAGACGTTAGTTTCCATCTTTTCATTCTTAATCTTTTCGGTATTTGGGAGACCGCTTGCTAGCTGAGGAACGCTCAATTTCGTTCACATATATCCGCCTCGATATAAGAGAACGGAGTGGAACGTTCATCACCAACTACTTGCTTGCTAGCCTGCATGTAATCATATGCACTTTAGGGTTTGCTGTAAGCGTTGACAATCAAACAAAGCAGAAAAACTGCAAATTAGAGAATCTAAATCCGTTAAGAGAATAGAGGAGAACAAGAAGCCGGCTGCTGCGTGTGCGTGCACTGTGCCACACTTACTACGCGCGCTAAAGCCTGAAAACCAACCACGTGGTAACTCAAGTTGGCTTGGGAAAGAGCTGGTTGCAACTAGCTAGTTAACACAGCCACAAAGTCAGAATTGGCTATATCGTAAAAAAAAATGTAAAACACATATTAGCTTTTTGGTCTTAATTTAAGGCTAGACATGAGGTTAGCACTGTGGTTAGGGTAAATTGTATAAATAGGTGGTGTTTATAACGCTGTGGTAACTAGTGACGATCGAAAAAGCTGTTTGAACAACATGGCGCCACACAGCGTAGCCGTCCTACACGCCTTTTCGTCTCACGTTATCGGAACTTGGCAGAACTGAGGGTTTGAAAGTTATCCACAATCCGTAGCCTACATGCATGTAGTTAGCAATATTACTGTGTCTATTATGTGACAGTCGTCAGGTCTGCTTTTTTTGTTGTCCTGTGAATTTGTAATTATGTATGTTGTGCGTGAATGAAAAATGACCGGTGTGTGGCTTGTACATTAATGCTAAGAGGATAATGTAGCGTAGGAAATAATTCATTTGGCATTCGCTCAAATGTCTGGTCTTGTTTGGCAAGGATGTCCGACAAGTTGTCTTTCTGTTGTAGTAACATCAGCATTAGAGAAGCGATTGCCGATATACGGCGTTTACGGACAAGTGAATTTGGCTGAGAACCTCGGCTCAAAATGGATGCCGATTCAGAGTAGCTCGTGAGCCTTGAGGCAGGCGAGCCATGATCCCAGATGTGCCCCATTATTAGTCCTCTACCAAATGCTTTTTTTGGTGAATAGCTTTGGCTTTCATGTTGAATTCGTCATTGTAAATAACACTAGTGGAATTGTGATGACCAGTAACCAATAACTGCTTTAGCCTGCCAAGTGTGCCACCATTGTAATTTAGTAATGTAACCATTATTTAACTAGGTAAATCAGTAAGAACAAATAATTATTTACAATGACAGCCAAACCCGGACGATGCTGGGCCAATTGTCAGGTGTGATACAGCCTGGATTTGGACTGTAGTGATGCGTCTTGCACTGAGATGCAGTGCCTTAGACCACTGTGCCACTTAGGGGTACACACCTGTCTGGTCCTGGGTGAAAAGGGTTAGGAAGTCCTGATGTAGAAAATGAGATCACTCACCTGTGATCTGAATGTTGTTGATAATCCAAATCCAATGTACAGAGAACACTGTCATTAAATTCTGCCCAACAGATGTAAAGTTGTTCTTTATCACAGCTCTCAGGGATGGGATCTGGCTGATGAGTAGTGATAGGAATGAGGTCATTGTAGCAAGAATTTTAGGACAAGACAGACCACAACAATCCAGAGCCAATTGGCCCCCGATGTCCCCCGTAAGGCTTGTTATATATTAAGCTATGGTTTACATAGAAAAATGATGCGAGTGATGTCTTGTTTCCTTCCTTTCCATCACAGACATACATTTCTTTGTGTGGCACTGCCATAGGCCTATTGACCTGGCTGATACTGTAAAACTCTAAAGCATGGTATCTCATAGCAACAGACGTTTCAAAGGTCCTGCAAGCTAGTGTGTTTGAATCGTTAAGCATGTGACATGTCAATGCCACTGTTTAGTAATTGCCTGCCTGAAGTACTCTTGGGGGTTGAGATTACATAACAAAACGTTTTGTGAACTTACCGTGATGCTACCGTTCACATAGACGCACAGCTAGAATTATCCACTACTAGTGCATAGTTACACACGCAAACAAACACTTTTTCAGCTTTGTTAAGGCGACCATCACTAGGTCATGGTGTCATGTTGGGCTTATGCATCGGTCTCTGTTCAGACCCCTTGACTGTTTCCACAGTTTGTTACGTTACAGCCTTATTCTAAAATGTATTAAATAAAAACAATTTCTCAACAATCTACACACAATACCCCATAAGGACAATGCGAAAACAGGTTTTTAGAAAAACAAATGTCTTATTTACATAAGTATTCAGACCCTTTGAGACATGAAATTGAGGTCAGGTGCATCCTGTTTCCATTGATCATCTTTGAGATGTTTTGATTGGAGTCCACCTGTGTCCAATCAATTGAATTTAACATCATTTGGAAAGGCACACACCTGTCTATATAAGGTTCTACAGCTGACAGTGCATGTCAGAGCAAATACCAATCCATGATGTCAAAGGAACTGTCCGTAGAGCGCGAGACAGGATTGTGTTGAGGTACAGATCTGTCGAAGGGTACCAAAACATTTCTGCACCATGTTGATTTTTGTCCCCCCCACACCAGACGCAATCAGGACATGCAGGTTGAAATATCAAAACCAACTCTGAACCAATTATATTAAGTTGGGGACAGGTTGAAAAGCATTAAACATGTATGGCAATTTAGGTAGCTAGCTAGCTTCCTATTGCTAGCTAATTTGTCCTGGGATATAAACATTGGGTTGATATTTTACCTGAAATGCACAAGGTCCTCTACGCCGACAATTAATCCACAGATAAAACGGTCAATTGAAATGGTTTCTCGTCATCTCTCCTGCTTCTTTTTCATCTAAGGACTTTATATGGCGGTTGGCAACCAACTTTACGGTGCATTACTACAACCAACTGCAGTGTGGACCTCAGTTCATCTTTCAGTCACCCACGTGGGTATACTGTATGCTCCTAAAAACCAATGAGGATATTTGAGAGGCAGTACTTGCAGCGCGTTGAGCATCATAAATAGAACCAAGTTCTAACTCGCGAGCAGTTGTCGCGCAATGATTGAATAACATGCATGTGTACATTTATTTTGCACCACTCGCGCACGTGAGTCCACCTGTGTTAAATTCAATTGATTGGACATGATTCAGGACAAGTCTCTGAATGTCCTTGAGTGGCCCAGCTGGAACCCGGACTTGAACCAGCTTGACCATCTCTGGAGATACCTGAAAATAGCTGTGCAGCAATGCTCCCCATCCAACCAAGACGAAGCTTAAGAGGATCTGCAGAAAATAATGGGAGAAATGCCCCAAATACAGGTGTGCGTATCTTGTAGCAACATACCGAAGAAGACTCAAGGCTGTAATTGCTGCCAAATGTGCTTCAACAAAGTACTGAGTAAAGGGTCTGAATACTTATGTAAATGTGATATTTCAGTTTTTTAATTTTTTAAAATAAATTATTAAAAAGGCCAAACCTGTTTTTTCTTTGTCATTATGGGGTATTGTGTATAGATTTTAAAAGATTTAACTGTTTAATCAATTTTAGAGGAGAAGGCTGTAACGTAACGAAGTGTGGAAAAAGTCAAGTGGTCTGAATACTTTCCGAAGGCACTGTATATGGTCATCACTGTTCGCTCATCAGGGAACTCAACTGTAGCCTCCATCCATCCCTTTCTGAGGGAACAGCTTTAGGTCTCTGCTATAGGGTGTGTCCCAGGGTCCCCTTTGGAAAACATGGGTCTCTCCCCACAGGGTGAAGCAGTCTTTCATTGGCTGTCTTGCTGTCAGGGTGAGCACAGGGAGACCCTCTAAAGGGGTCTATGCAACAGAAGCCAAGGTAGGTCTGTTTGCATCACTATGTAGTTCTATGTACATTTGTGCGGCTGAATTTTTGGAACTTGGTGTAAACAGACCTCCGTTTGCATAGACTGTGGAGAGCCCTTTGTGCGGAGTTCACACTCCGGGGCTATAATCTCCCTCTGTTTCTGACCATAATCAACCAGCACCTCCTTTTTAGAGACATTGCCATTTCCCTTCCAACTCCCCCACCGTTCTGAGGGTGTGGTAGCGTCAGTGGAAAATGTCTAAGTTTGCTGTTCCGACAGTCAATATATATTTTTTTAAAGGTGCTGGGTTTGTCTAGTGTGCTTTTCTTCTCCTCTGTCTAACAGTCAGTTTTTCTGTTTTGGCTTCTTTCACCTGACAGAAGTGTAATTTCCATTTAAAAAACATGGACTCGGCATGATTTGGGGCTTTTCCCCACTGCTCTTTGTGTGGCAGGGCAGTCTGCATTTACTGTTACTTTAGGAGTAAACAATGTTGGGTTTCACCCAGGGGCCATCGGGACCATAGTCATAGTAAGGATGGAGAGGATATTTTTTTTTTGACTGGGGCCTCCATTGGTATGGGGTCAATTTTGTTATGTTTGAGTCACTCAGATGACATAAGCCATGGCAAAATGTGTAGAATTGCTGGAAATCTGCTTTAAAACTGAAAATGTTCTCTCAAGCCCCATAGCGAGATGTGTAGAATTGCAGGAAATCTGCTTTATAAAAAAGGTGATATTTTGTGATTGCGGCCAACAGGAAGGCCTAAAATGTTCGGTCAGCGACCGCTCCATTGGCCACGCCCCCACCCCACCTGCCACCTAAGCCCTATTTTTTTTTTTTAACTCTAGTCTGCTGTACCTGTGCCAAAACGCTGGTATTTTTCATCCTGTTGCTTGTTCTCCTTTTTTAAATAGAGACAACATGTTTTCAACACTTTATTTATTTCCATGACTGATAAACTCATTTTCTCTTAATCTCTCGTCTCTGCAGCAGACGTACCTATGTAATAGGTATGTTTAGAACATCAACTTGCAATAAAATCGCAGTATCGAATCGCAATAGCGTACATATAGAATCGCAATTTTGTATTGGCACCTAAGTCATATCGCGAGGTCCTGGCAATTCCCAGCCCTAGAAAATATGCCCATCTCCTGGAGAATAGGATTGTATCCAATGGATTGGTACACAGGGGACTCATAACTGAGATGACAATCTTACCTTTCACCCTCTCTCTCTGATAGGTTGATCAGAGGACAGACGACCACCACGTTGGCACACCACATCCTTGCTCCCGTTCCTGGGACTAAACACGGTTCAAAGTGTGAGTGCTGATCAACAAAGCCTAAACACCATTCTCTTGGTCTCTCGCTCTCTTCTAGTTCATCACTGATTTTTCTCTTCACCTCCTCCACTCTGTTATTCCTCCTCTCAGATTTCTGTGCAGGTCCGAGTGCACCCATGCAGAACCACATGAAATGAATAAAGCACCACAGTCTTTAACGCGACCCCACCCTGCCCCCTCCCCCGGACTCCAGCTAGTAAGGGGAATCTACTATCTGTTTAGATTGAAGCTCCAATCTTGTCTTGTGGTTTGTCCAATCAGTAACCTTATTGTTGATCATGGTCTCTCCCCTCATTTCCTCTTTTTCTCTCACGTTCACAGCCCACCTTCCCTCCTGGACAGCGCCCCTCTGTTGTCTTTGCCACCCCACCTCCACAAATGAACCCAGCGCCACAGCCCCAACAGGTACACATGTTCGTCACCCCACAGCTTCACCTCTTGACATTACTTATTATTTCAGCTGTCAGATGCTTCTCTGTAGTGCAGTATCTTAATCCATTGGTAGGAATGTAGATTATGCTACATGCCAACTCTCACTCTTTCCTACAACTAAGCTCTCCTGTTGATTCCATCTCATACGGTTTTAGCGCCCAGTGTGTGTACGTTCCAACCTGTCAACGTTACTTCTGGAAGGCAAAATCATTATGTCAGATCTCAGATGAGACTTGTATTGTGTTCTGAATCCTCTTGTTAATCCCTGCTCCCTGCCTTCCTATCTGTGTGGTTATGGAGGAAGGTTGTATCCGCTGCTCTCCAGCTGGTGTCCTATGTGGTTTTAACCTCTGACCTGTGACCTGTCTTGCCCTCCTTTTCTAGTTCGCCCCCGTGCCCCGTGCTTTACACCAACAGGTACTAACAGTCTGATTTGGGTGGGCTGGGTTGGAATTATGGGCAGTGTGGAATTCTCTTCACTTGCATTTCCTGTCTTCATGAACTGTTTCTGAGCACTGAATGTTCTAAAACCTACTCATGTGTAATATGGGAGGCTAAGAGATTTAATCTGCTGTAGAATCCTATTCAGAAAGTATTCTGGGATGTCTTGTCTCTGAGGACCGCATTCATTGGGAACTTATCATGTTCACACACCAGGGTTTCCATTAGCTGGTAATGGCAGAAACAACAATAAATGAAATTTGGCTCTGGCCAGTTAGTTGTCCAGGAGAAGATTGTAATGCTTTTTTGCCTATTCATTGATGGAAATATATTTGACTGGACATGCTTTTCGGTTAGTTTCCAGAATTTAGATTGCGTTATTTGTGGATCTGTTGGGGCGGTATGCAAATTGGAATGGGTCTAGGGCAGTGGTTCCCAAACTTTTTATAGTCCCGTACCTCTTCAAACATTCCATCTCCAGCTGCGTACCCCTTCTAGCACCAGGGTCAGAACACTCTCAAATGTTGTTTTTTGCCATCATTGTAAGCCTGCCACACACACTATACAATACATTTATTAAACATAAGAGTGAGGGAGTTTGTCACAACCCGGCTCATGGGAAGTGACAAAGAGCTCTTATAGGACCAGGGCACATATAATAATCAATTACTTTGCTCTTTATTTAGCCATCTTACATATACAACCTTATTTGTTCATTGAAAATTGTGAATAGGGGAGGCAGATAGCCTAGTGGTTAGAGAGTTGGGCCAGTAACCTAAAGGATGCTCGATCGAATCCCCGAGCTGACAAGGTAAAAATCTGTCATTCTGCCCCTGAACAAGGCAGTTAACCCACTGTTCCTAGGCCGTCGTTGTAAAATAAGAATTTGTTCTTAATTGACTTGCCTAAAAAAATAGCTTACAACAGGTTAATGAGAAGGGTGTGCTTGAAAAGATGCACATAACTCTGCAATGTTGGGTTGTATTAGAGAGAGTCTCAGCCTTAAATAATTTTCCACACACAGTCTGTGCCTGTGTTTAGTTTTTATGCTAGTGAAGGCCGAGAACCCACTCTCACATAGGTACATGGTTGCAAAGTGCATCAGTGTCTTAACAGCGTGATTTGCCAAGGCAGAACACTCTGAGCGCAGCCCAATCCAGAAATCTGGCAGTGGCTTCTGATTTAAATTCAATTTTCATAGAACCGCTTGTTGCAATTTCGTTGAAGCTCTCTTGTTCAGATAGCGGTAAGTGTACTGGAGGCAGGGCATGAAAGGGATAACGAATCCAGTTTGTGTCGTCCGTTTCGGGAAAGTACCTGCGTAATTGCGCACCCAACTCACTCAGGTGCTTCGCTATGTCACATGTGACATTGTCCGTAAGCTTGAGTTCATTGGCACACAAAACAATCCTACAATGATGGAAAGACCTGTGTGTTGTCCTTGTTAATGCAGACAGAGAAGAGCTCCAACTTCTTAGCCTCAATTTTTGTCCCGCACATTGAATATAGTTGCGGAGAGTCCCTGTAATCCTAGATTCAGATCATTCAGGCGAGAGAAAAACATCACCCAGATAGGCCAGTCGTGTGAGAAACTTGTCATCATATGCAAGCTGTCAGACAAGTGAAAATTATAATCAGTAAAGAACTTTAAGCTCGTCTCTCAATTCAAAAAAGCATGCCAATACTTTGCTCCTTGATAACCAGCGCACTTCTGTATGTTGTAAAAGCGTTACGTGGTCGCTGCCCATATCATTGCATAGTGCAGAAAATAAACAAGAGTTCAGGGGCCTTGCTTTAACAAAGTTAACCATTTTCACTGTAGTGTCCAAAACGTCTTTCAAGCTGTCAGGCATTCCCTTGGCAGCAAGAGCCTCTCGGTGGATGCTGCAGTGTACCCAAGTGGCGTCGGGAGCAACTGCTTGCACACGCGTTACCACTCCACTATGTCTCCCTGTCATGGCTTTTGCGTCATCAGTACAGATACCAACACATCTTGACCACCACAAGTCTGTTTGATGTCACAAAGCTGTGCAGTACTTTAAAAATATCCTCTCCTGTTGTCCTGTTTTCCAGTGGTTTGCTGAAGAGGATGTCTTCCTTAATTAAGCCCCATAAACGTAACGGACATATACCAGGAGCTGTGCCAGGCCCGTCATGTCTGTTGACTCATCCAGCTGTAATGCATGGAATTCACTGGCTTGTATGTGAAGCAGTAATTGTTTCAAAACATCTCCTGCCATGTCACTGATGCGTTGTGACAGTGTTGTTTGATGAAGAAATTGTCTGTAGTTTTTTGGTCCTTTTCCCCCAGTATTGTTCCAGACATATCCGCTGCAGCAGGAAGAATGAAGTCCTCCACAATAGTATGGGGCTTGCCTGTCCTAGCCACTCGGTAGCTCACCATATAAGATGCTTCTAGCCACTTCTTATTTATGGTATCGGTTGCTTTTATACATGTCTTACTACTTGAAAGTCGTCTTAATTCTTGCTCCAAAAACTCCTGTGGCTTATTTTTCAAATGTCTGCGCAAGAGTGAAGGTTTCATCGAGTTGTGAGATTAGTACTTTTGTTGCTGAGGAAAGGCACTACTCCCAATATAAGTGAACCCCAAATCAATGTAGATCTCATCATATTTGCGTCTCTTCAATGGTCCAACGTCCCTGTCTGTTCGGTGCTTTCCCGGATGAGGGGGCAGTAGCTCTTCAGCTGCATCATATTCACAACTGTCAGTGTCCATGCTAGCTGGGCTAACAACAAATGTAGAAATATCTGATGCTAGCATTGGATGTGCTCGTGGAAGCAGAATAACCTGTCGTCGACAGGTGCAGGTGTAGTACCGCTGGTTGTAGCAGTACTACCAGTAGAGCTGGTATGTGTGTCTATGGACGCGGGACTTTTTGTTATCCATTTTCGAACAAACGGAATGAGCAGCAGCTACATGTGGCTGCAAACGGACCGTTAGTGGAATTCCCGCGAGAGAGTAACGGTGTATGTGATTGGTTGTTAATTATTTGACTAGGCTATCTGTATTTGACATTTGTTGTTTCGCTGAACCCTAGATGGTTTCATTTTATTTTTGGAAGTGAAACTAGGCTACTCGGGCTAGGGAGGGAAAAAAAACTCACCCAAATGTATGGAAAATTTGTTTGAAAATGTGAGGGGGGGGGTTGTTTTCACGATTATAGTTTTTTTCATGTGAATCACATTTTTATTTGGCGTTCCCCCTGACAGGGTACGCGTAACCCTGTTTGCGAATACCTGGTCTTGGGTATCCAGGAGGATGCATGTGGTGTGGGCAATGACCAGCCTTTCAAAGCACTTCATGGCTACCGGCGTGAGTGCTACGGGGCGGTAATCATTTAGGCAGGTTACCTTCGCTTAATTTGGCACAGGGACTATTGTAGTCTGCTTGAAACATGTAGGTATTACAGACTGTCAGGGAGAGGTTGAAAATGTCAGTGAAGACACGTGCCAGTTGGTCCTGTTTTTTAAAGGTCTTGCTCACATCGGCTACCGAGGGTGTTATCACACAGTCATCCAGAACAGCTGGTGCTCTTGTGGATGCTTCAGTGTTGCTTGTCTCGAAGCAAGCATAAAAGGAATTAAGGTGGTCTGGTAGGCTCGCGTCACTGGGCAGCTCGCATCTGGGTTTCCCTTTGTAGTCCGTGATAGTTTTCAAGAATGCCACATCCGACAAGCGGCGTAGCCGGTGTAGTAGGATTCAATCTTAATTCTGTGTTGACACTTTGCTTGTTTGATGGTTCGTCTGAGGGCGTAGCGGGATTTATTAAGCGGCAGCTTTAGCTTGATGCGTATGTTGCCTAAAATCCATGGCTTTTGGTTGGGATATGTACGTACGGTCACTGTGGGGACGATGTCGTCGATGCACTTATTGATGAAGCTGGTGACTGAGGTGGTGTACTCCTCAAGCCATTGGATGAATCCCAGAACATGTTCCAGCCTGTGCTAGAAAAACAGTCCTGTAGCATCCATGTCATCTGACCACTTCCGTATTGAGCGATTTAAATAAAGGTTAATTTTTATTTATTTTTTACTAGGCACGTCAGTTAAGAACACATTCTTATTTACAGTGACTGCCTAGGAACAGTGGTTTAACTGCCTTGTTCAGGGACAGAACGACAGATTTTTACTTTGTCTGCTCAGGGATTTGATCTAACAACCTTTCAGTTGCTGGCCCAACGCTCTAACCACTAGGCTACCTGCCGCCCCTGCTTTAGTTTTTGCTTGTAAGCAGGAATTCCTCTGGTTGCACATGTGACATGCTGGTAAAAATTTGGTAAAACTGATTTAAGTTTACCTGCATTAAAGTCCCCAACCACTAGGAGCGCCGCTTCTGGGTGAGCATTTTCTTGTTTGCTTATGGCCTTATAGAGTTGGTTGAGTGTGGTCATAGTGCCAGCATCGGTCTGTGGTGGTAAATAGATGGCTACGAATAATATAGATAAAAACTATCTTGGTAGATAGTGTGGTCTACAGCTTATCATAAGGTACTCTACCTCAGGCGAGCAATACCTCGAGACTTCTTTAAAATTAGACGTCACTCACCAGCTGTTATTGACAGAAAGACACACCCCCAACCCTCGTCATACCAGACATAGCTTCTCTGTTCTGCCGGTCCATTAAAAATCCCTCCAGCTCTATATTATCCATATAGTCGTTCAGCCACGGCTCGGTGAAACATAAGATATTACAGTTCTTAATGTCTCGTTGCTAGGGTAGTCGTAGGTCATCAATTTTATTTTCCAATGATTGCATGTTAGCAAGTAGAATTTATGGCAGTGGGAGTTCTCGCTCATCTACAGATTCTCAAAAGGCAGCTTGATCTGCATCCTCTTTCCCTATTTTGGAATGGGCCAAAATACCAGCAACAGTGTGTGAAAACCTTGTGAAGACTTACAGAAAACGTTTGACCTCTGTCATTGCCAACAAAGGGTGTATAACAAAGTATTGAGATAAACTTTTGTTATTGACCAAATACTTATTTTCCACCATAATTTGCTAATAAATTCATTAAAAATCCTACAATGTGATTTTCTGGATTTTTTTTCTTCTCATTTTGTCTGTCATAGTTGAAGTGTACCTATGATGAAAATTACAGGCCTCTCATCTTTTTAAGTGGGAGAACTTGCACAATTGGTGGCTGACTAAATACTTTTTTGCCCCACTGTAAAATGTCTGTGATCTTTTATTTCAGCTCATGAAACATGGGACCAACACTTTACATTTTGTTTATATTTTTGTTGGGTATATTGAGGCATGTCTTACCTTGCTTCAGAGTAGGGTATTAGAGATTTCAAACTTTCTAACGGATGTTTTCATCTGTCACGTGAAACTGCTTGCATGTGTAGTGCCCTTTTGACAACTGTTTTCCGACTAATTGCATTATGGAACGAACCTTCGCGTGTTGCCTACTGCCCTGTGCTTATAATGTGAAGAAATAAGTTTATCAACGTGTTTAAGCGATACATTCTGATCTGTTGCTTCAGACCCATTTATTTCTAATTCAGTAGCCTAGGCCTACTGGTTGTATGAATTTGTGATCTATCGCCCCACAACTGACCCGAGTCTGTTTTGAATAGGCTACTTATTTCGAGACAAGCTGACCAATAGAATAGGTTGCCTAAACTTTTCTTCTGTAGTAGATTGACATAGGCTTGTGATTTTGCTGTTCGTTACTTGTGGACAGTTATTCTGCCGTGTTCAAAGTGCACATCAGAATTCGATAAGAAGGACCGCACATCATTGCATTCTCGACTTGCATGTTCTGTTAACATGAATTACCGTAATCGAAATGAGATTTTTAATTTCATAAAAATTTTCCGGTCAAATGTACGGAGCCACATTTTCCTAACGGAAACTCCGTGCTCTATGTTAGCTTTGCACATGGACAGTTACTCACACACCTGCATCTTTAATGGACTAGGGATGTGTCCTGCATTTTTGCATGCTGCTTGTTAATTCACTGCTGGGTGGTGGGGGTAGGCTCTGCTTTCTGTCAACTTAACTGACTGCCGCTCTCACTCCCTTTCCTCCTCTCTCTTGCTTCCTTGTGTGTGTTCACGTGGTGTATGGTGGGGGGGTTCTCTGCTTTCTGTCAACTTAACTGACTGCCGCTCTCACTCCCTCTTGTTCCACCTCTCTCTCCCTCCCCTCTCACCCCCCCCCCTCTCTCGCTTGTGTGTGTGTTCACGTGGTGTCTGGGTGATGTGCTGCTGAAGGGAGGATTCAGGTCACTGCAGGTAACGCTTAGACTCCTGGAAAAGAGGTCTGTCTAGTTGTTCATGCCTGTGGTCCTTTCGCCATTCTTTTGGCTACCGTATTGCTTGAAGAGTCTCATCGCAATATAAATGAAGCAACACAGAACATTCTAGTAATATTATTTGTTTTTTTAGCAGTTTGGGTTCTGCCTTTATGAACAGGCTGTTAAAGTGCCAGAACAGCTCGTTGAAATTGTTTTAGTATTAACTGGCAAGGGGAAATATAATAGCCTTTTTTAAAGTTGGGTTGAATTTTATTGTTGAATGTTTTTACAAAAGAGGAGACTTAAGGACATGTGACACTTCCATAACTTGCTCCTCTCTTCTCTCCTACTGCCTCATCTTCTCCTCTCTCCAGGCGTACTACAGCCGTCCCAGTCTGCCCAGCAATGCCTCCCGGGTGCCCCCCGGCAACACGCCGAGGCCCGTGGCGCCCACACACGTCTACCAGCCGGGCCAACAGATGATGATGATCCCCTCACAGCAGATCCCCTTCCCCAACCAACAAGGCCCCGCCTACTTCATACCCGGACAGGTAAACACAGCACCACCCCTTCCTACAGGGTTCTCCATCTTTACTAGGGGCCACTCTCATTCTCTTTACTCAGACATTCACTATACCTTTTGGGACTGTTCCATTGGTTCCTTTCCGCCAGGCAAGCTCAATCAAGTGCCGCTATGGTATTTGGGAAGAAAATAAATGCTATTTGAGTGGCCTGCCTCCCTCTGGTGACCTGTGTCAGACAGATTCTGCTGAGTCTGGCCTCTGCTCTATGGAGCCAGTGTTGGGACAAAAGCCCCTTTCCCCTCCCCCTGGCCAGGTGATCAGCTGACCCTCCAGTTCCTTCCTGATTATGCAGTGATTAAAACACCACAGAGAGAGAGCAGGATGGGTGTTACTGTGTGTTTGAGGGAGAGGTGTATGTTAGACGTTAGGAGAGGTAGGCCTGCCACAGCTGGTTGGCCATCAAAACCACACTAAAGTGTGTGTGGGACAAAGAAAGGTAGAGGTGTGTCTGTGTGTTGAATGAGTTATATCAAGTACTAGTTAGTAGACTGTCTTAACACCTTTTCCATCCTACTCGTTGTTGTTCTGTAGTTGAGCTTTAGCTTGCCTTGAATCCTCTGGTCTTGGGGAACACTCTACAATGTACATTTAGGTCTTATATCTAAACCATTCTGACATGTCTCTCTCCCTCAGTACCGGTCAACGTACGTGGCCACCCCCCAGCAGTACCCGGTCCCGCCGGGCACCCCAGGCTTCTACCCAGGCACCAGCCCAGCTGAATATGGTACTTATGGTAAGAGGCTCTGTTTGGGGCCCCGCCTGCCGATACCCAACTTTACCCAACACCACAGGCCTCAGCTTAACACCGCTCTCTCCTGGACACACTGAAAACAGGGATGTCAATTCCTGATTCATTTAAATGTATTTTCGAACAGAATTTCCATTGACTGAATTGAAGAGAAATGGAATTCAACCCTGATACACAGGTCAAATTCCAAACCTGTTACTTATTTCGGCACAAATAAGTTATTCCCAACAGTGTGCTCTCTTCCAAATTCCCTAATTTCCCTGTTCAGTTTGTCCAGGACGAAGGCCTCTGGCCTGGTGATTCAGATTTTGACTGCCCTCTAGTGGTATGTGTTCACCTGTACAGGGGCTATAGAAAGCTCACTGGTTTTCCTGAAAACAAGCTTGGTGACCCTGCTCACAAGCCTGTGAGCTATGTAGGGTCTTAGTCTGTACAGTTCAGCAGTGACCTGGTCAGAGCAGTCCATTTATGGTGTCTACTTTAGAAAATGTTGACATGTATTGCTCCAACATGCTTAACAAGATGGCTGATTGTAAATAAGGTTTTGAGAGCTGGGGGAGTTGTGTGTGGATATAAACTCAGCAAAAAAAGAAAAGTCCCTTTTTCAGGACCCTGTCTTTCAAAGATAAATCGAATAAAATCTAAATAACTTCACGGATCTTCATTGTAAAGGGTTTAAACACTGTTTCCCATGCGTGTTCATTGAACCATAAACAATTAATGAACATGCACCTGTGGAACGGTCGTTAAGACACTAACAGCTTACAGACGGTAGGAAATTATGGTCACAGTTATGAAAACTTAGGACACTAAGGAGGCCTTTCTTCTGACTCTGGAAAAACACCAAATGAAAGATGCCCAGGGTCCCTGCTCATCTGCATGAACATGCCTTAGGCATGCTGCAAGGAGGCATGAGGACTGCAGATGTGGCCAGGGCAATAAATTGCAATGTCCGTACTGTGAGACGCCTAAGACAGCGCTACAGGGAGACAGGACGGACAGCTGATCGTCCTCGCAGTGGCAGACCACGTGTAACACCTGCACAGGATCGGTACATCCGAACATCACACCTGCGGGACAGGTACAGGATGGCAACAACAACTGCCTGAGTTACACCAGGAACGCACAATCCCTCCATCAGTGCTCAGGCTGTCCGCAATAGGCTGAGATAGGCTGGACTGAGGGCTTGTAGGCTTGTTTTAAGGCAGGTCCTCACCAGACATCACCGGCAACAACGTCGCCTATGGGCACAAACCCCCTGTCACTGGACCAGACAGGACTGGGAAAAAGTGCTCTTCACTGACAAGTCGCGGTTTTGTCTCACCAGTTGTGATGGTCGGATTCGCGTTTATCGTCAAAGGAATGAGCGTTACACCGAGGCCTGTACTCTGGAGCTGGATCGATTTGGAGGTGGAGAGTCCGTCATGGTCTGGGGCAGTGTGTCACAGCATCATTGGACTGAGCTTGTTGTCATTGCAGGCAATCTCAATGCTGTGCGTTACAGGGAAGACATCCTCCTCCCTCATGTGGTACCCTTCCTGCAGGCTCATCCTGACATGACCCTCCAGCATAACAATGCCACCAGCCATACTGCTCGTTCTGTGCGTGATTTCCTGCAATACATGAATATCAGTGTTCTGCCATGGCCAGTGAAGAGCCCGAATCTCAATACCATTGAGCACGTTTGGGACCTGTTGGATCGGAGGGTGAGGGCTAGGGCCATTCCCCCCAGATATGTCTAGGAACTTGCAGGTGCCTTGGTGGAAGAGTGGGGTAACATCTCACAGCAAGAACTGGCAAATCTGGTGCAGTCCATGAGGAGGAGATGCACTGTAGTACTTAATGCAGCTGGTGGCCACACCAGATACTGACTGTTACTTTTGATTTTGACCCCCACCTTTGTTCAGGGACACATTCCATTTCTGTTAGTCACACGTCTGTGGAACTTGTTCCGTTTGTCTCAGTTGTTGAATCTTGTTATGTTCATACAAATATTTACACATGTTAAGTTTGCTGAAAATAAACGCAGTTGACAGTGAGAGGACATTTCTTTTTTTGGTGAGTTTATCTGTGCTTATGTTTCTGTGTAAGAGAGGGGTGTGTGTGCTATTTATAGATCTGGTCAGATGTCATAGTAGATGACATATCATTTGGAGGAGTGAGCACTTTTCTTTTTTCACCTCGTGGTGCCAGTCTAATAGAATTAACTAGCTTGGAGGGTGAAGTAGGGTCACACACTCATACAAACACGCATTCAGAGGCCCATATTTGCATGCTCACACGTGCACACAATCCAATAGTCACGTGCTCTCTCTCAATGCCTCACAAAGCTACTGATGCTCATGCGCTCACATACTGTATTTGCACGTGGCAAACACACACTTTTACGGCACTAACATGCTGTCTCAATGACTCAGTTTGTCTGGTTTCTGGTTAGGAAAGGTTTTAATAGTGGGTCACAGTGGGTACGACATCTCTGATGCACTTGCTTATAAACTCGCTCACCGAGTCAGCGTAGACAATAACATTGATGATGTATGAGGCTATTCGGAACATATCCCAGTCCACGTGATCGAAGCAATCTTGAAGCGTGGAATCCGATTAGTCAGACCAGCGTTGGATAGACCTGAGCACGGGCGTTTCCTGTTTTAGTTTCTGTCTATTGGCTGCGAGCAACAAAATAGAGTCATGGTCAGATTTGCTGAATTGCAGGGCGGGGGCTTTGTATGCATCGCGGAAGTTACAGTAGTAATGATCCAGAATGCTACCATCTCGTGTCGTGCATTCGATATGCTGATAGAATTTAGGAAGTCTTGTTCTCATGTTAGCTTTGTTAAAATCCCCAGCTACAATAAATGCAGCCTCAGGATGTATGGTTTCCAGTTTACATGGAGTCCAGAAAAGTTCTTTCAGGGCTGACGAGGTATCTGCTTGGGGGGGGATGTACACGGCTGTGACTATAATCGAAGATAATGCGGTCGGTCATTTGATTGTAAGGAATTCTAGGTCAGGTGAATAAAAGGACTTGAGTTCCTGTATGTTGTTGTGATTACACCATGAGTCGTTAATCATAAGGCATACACTCCCGCCCTTCTTACCAGAGAGATGTTTGTTTCTGTCGGCGCGATGCGTGAAGAAACCGGGTGGCTGTACCGACTCTGACAACATATCCCGAGTGAGCCATGTTTCCGTGAAACAGAGAATGTTACGATCTCTGATGTCTCTCTGGAAGGCAACTCGTGCCCTAATTTCGTACACCTTGTTATCTAGAGATTGGACATTGGCGAGTAATATGCTCGGAAGCGGTGGGTGGTGTGCCCGCCTTCTGAGTCTGACCAGTAGGCTTCTCCGTCTGCCCCTCCTGCGACGACCACTTTGTTTTGGGTCGGCCTCTGGGATAAGATCCCATGTCCAGGGTGGAGGTCCGAACAAAGGATCTGCTTCGGGAAAGACGTATTCCTGGTCGTAATGTTGATAAGTTGACATCGCTTTTATTTCCAGTAGTTCTTCCCAGCTGTATGAAATAACTGTTGAGATTTTCTGGACTAACAATGTAAGGAATAATACATAGGAAACTATGCAGTTTTTAAAAAATGTTTTATGTTTTTTCTTATTATTGGTGAGATGGCGCCGCCAGACATGGTCGCCTCGCTTCAGGTCCTTAAGAAACTATGCAGTTTTTTTAAAGGACCTGAAGCGAGGTGACCATGTCTGTCGGTGCCATCTCACCAATAATAAGACTTGCTTCCTCCTTTTGACTGGTACTGTGTGTGTGTCTCACACACACTGCTTGTGGATAAACTTTGAGAGAAATGGGGAAGGACGGACTGAGAGAGGCCAAGTGAATGAGGAAGGAGAGTAGTAAAAAGAGGCTTTGAGCAGTTTTGAGGGCATAACACAGCTGTAGACTGAGAGGAGTAGGAATTCAGAGAAAGGGGGAAGACGATACCCTCTTCTACCCGGTGTTTTCCTCTCTCACACTCTCAGGCTGCCATTGAGATGGGGAACCGTGCATTTAGGATGAGCTCCCAGCATAGCTGAGGGTAACTATGTGCTGCTGTCTGGTTAGTCTCCTTTTAACCCCATTCTCTCCATCCCTCTACTCCCCCATCCTCTCCCTCCCTCTTGTCGTGACTCATATCTCAAGCTCTTATTTACTGGGATGGGACGCTTTCCAAGAAAGTCCTGTTCCCTTTGCTTTCTCTTTTCCTGCATGTTCCACCTCTCCATCCTTCTCTCCCTCTCTCCGTCTCAGTACTCGATGTGGGTTTTGACTATATTTAGTCAGTGCTTTTCTTGGTCAACAATGCAGACTCAGTAATGTGAGTTAGACTGAAATGTGTGCTGAGAGCTACTCACAGGCAGACAGTTCATTGAGGTTTTTTTTCTGGGAGAGAAGAGGGGATACCAGTTTCAGAGAGCAGGAGGAGACTGGTTCACTCTGTATCTGAGGCCCTTGGAAGGCCAGGTCTGGTAAGACAAATAAACTGTGGCGGAGTCATGGATTTCCGAATATGGAGTCTTTGAATTTGGGATCTCTCTGTGAATGTGGAAAAGACGGGAGTGGGCATGGTGATTGGTGCTCTAGGTTTAGAGTGGGGAAGGATTGGTGGTGATCATTGCTAGACAACCATTTTCAGGTCTTACCATAGATTGAAGTCAAAACTGTAACTCAGCCACTCTGGCCACTGTCTTCTTGGTAAGCAACTCCAGTGTAGATTTGGCCTTGTGTTTCAGGTTATTGTCCTGCTAAAAGGTGAATTTATCTCCCAGTGTCTGGTGGAAAGTAGACTGAACAAGGTGTTCCTCTAGGATTTTGCTGTGCTTAGGTCCATTCAGTTTTTTTATCCCGAAAAACTCCCCAGTCCTTAACAATTACAAGAATACCCATAACATGATGCAGCCACCACTATGCTTGAAAATATAGAGTGGTACTCGCGAATGTGTTGTATTGGATTTGCCCCAAACATAACACTATTCAGAACAAAAAGTGAATTGCTTTGCCACATTTCTTTCAGTATTACTTTAGTGCCTTGTTGCAAACAGGATGCATGTTTGGGAATGTTTGTATTCTGTACAGGCATCCTCCTTTCCACTCTGTCCATTAGGTTAGTAACCGTGAAAAGGCGACTCCGGGATGCTGGCCTTCTAGGCAGAGTTCCTCTGTCCAGTGTCTGTTCGTTTACCCATCTTAATCTTTTATTTTTATTGGCCAGTCTGAGATATGGCTTTTTCTTTGCAACTCTGCCTAGAAGGCCAGCATCCCGGAGTCGCCTCTTCACTGTTGACATTGAGACTGGCGTTTTACGGGTACTATTTAATGAAGCTGCTAGTTGAGGACTTGTGAGGCATCTGTTTCTCAAACTAGACACTCTAATGTACTTGTCCTTTTGCTCAGTTGTGCACCAGGGCCTCCCACTCTTTCTATTCTGGTTAGAGCCAGTTTGCGCTGTTCTGTGGCGGGAGTAGTACACAGCGTTGTACGAGATATTCAGTTTCTTGGCAATTTCTCGCATGGAATAGCCTTCATTTCTCAGACCAAGAAAAGACTGACGAGTTTCAGAAGAAAGGTCATTGTTTCTGGCCATTTTGAGGCTGAAATCGAACCCACAAATGCTGATTTTATTTTATTTTTTCCTTTTTTCCCCCACCTTTTATTCAACCAGGTAGGCCAGTTGAGAACAAGTTCTCATTTACAACTGCGACCTGGCCAAGATAAAGCAAAGCAGTGCGACACAAACAACAGCATTACACATTGATTGTATGTTTGTTAATCACATAACACAATAGAAAAATCTATATACAGTGTGTGCAAATGTAGTAAGCTTAGGGTGGTAAGGCAATAAATAGGCCATAGTGGTGAAATAATTACAATGTAGCAATTAAACACTGGAGTGATAGATGTGCAGAAGATGAATGTGCAAGTAGAGACACTAGGGTGCAAAGGAGCAAAAAATAATAACAATATGGGGATGAGGTAGTTGGGTGGGCTATTTAAGATGGGCTGTGTACAGGTGCAATGATCGGTAAGCTGTTCTGACAGCTGATGCTTAGGTTAGTGAGGGAGATATAAGGCTTCAGTGATTTTTTATTTTTTTATTTTTTTGCAATGCGTTCCAGTCATTGGCAGCAGAGAACTGGAAGGAAAGGCGGTCAAAGAAGATGTTGGCTTTGGGGGTGACCAGTGAAATATACCTGCTGGAGCACGTGCTACGGGTGAGTGCCCCTATGGTGACCAGTGAGCTGAGATAAGGCGGGGCTTTACCTAGCAAAGACTTGTAGATGACCTGGAGCCGGTGGGTTTGGCGACGAATATGAAGCGAGGACCAGTCAACGAGAGCATACAGGTCGCAGTAGTGGGTAGTATATGGGGCATTGGTGACAAAACGGATGGCACTGTGATAGATTGCATCCAATTTGTTGAGTAGAGTGTTGGAGGTTATTTTGTAAATGACATTGCCGAAGTCAAGGATCAGTAGGATAGTCAGTTTTACGAGGGTATGTTTGGCAGCATGAATGAAGGATGCTTTGTTGAGAAATAAGAAGACGATTCTAGATTTAATTTTGGATTGGAGATGCTTAATGTGAGTCTGGAAGGAGAGTTTACAGTCTAACCAGACACCTAGGAATATGTGAACAACTACAAATACCTAAGTCAGAACTGTCCAGAGTAGTGATGCTAGACGGGCGGGGGGGTGCAGGCAGCGATATGTTGAAGAGCATGCATTTAGTTTTACTTGCATTTAAGAGCAGTTGGAGGCCACGGAAGGAGAGTTGTATGGCATTGAAGCTCGTCTGGAGGTTCGTTAAGTGTCCAAAGAAGGGCCAGATGTATACAGAATGCTGTCGTCTGCGTAGAGGTGGATCAGAGAATCACCTGCAGCAAGAGCGACATTGTGGCGAAATCCTGCACGGAGCCTTCACCGTGCGCTGCCACTTTAAGAGTGCATCAGCAGTAAGGAAGGAAATTAAGACAGCTCTTTGGGGAGGAGCTCTTGGGTGGCGCAACATTTTGATTGTGTGTGCTATGCTGCAGAAGTGTTGTTTGTTTTCAGCGTGTGTAGATTATAAAGTATTTAACTCAATCATCGGTGTGACCGCTCTAGGTCGTGGTTGTTTTCATTTGGGACCGCGTCGGTTATGGATTGCATTGATTAGTAGCATTGTTGCGAAGCTTTGACATACAAACCATCTTCCGATGGTCAAGCGCAGTCAAGTCTGGAGTGAACCAAGGACTATATCTGTTCTTAGTTCTACTTTTTTGTTTATGCTGAGCTATAGTCAATGAACAGCATTCTTGCATAGGTATTTCTATTTTCCAGATGGGATAGGGCAGTGTGATGGCGATTTAATCGTCTGTGGACCTATTGTGGACCTATGTGCGGTAAGCAAATTAAAGTGGGTCTAGGGTGATGGGTAAGGTGGAGGTGATATGATCCTTGACTAGCCTCTCAAAGCACTTCATGATGACAGAAGTGAGTGCTATGGGGTGATAGTAATTTAGTTAAGTTTCCTTTGCCTTCTTGGGTACAGGAACGATGGTGGCCATCTTGAAGCGTGTGTGTGTATTTATTTATTTATTTATATATATATATATATATATATATATATATATATATATATATATATATATATATATATATATATATATATATATATATATATATATATATATATATATATATATATATATATATATATATATATATATATACATGCATACATACAGTTGGAGTCGGAAGCTTACATACACCTTAGCCAAATACATTTAAACTCCGTTTTTCACAATTCCTGCCATTTCATTCCAGTAAATATTCCCTGTCTTAGGTCAGTTAGGATCACCACTTTATTTTAAGAATGTGAATGTCAGAATAATAGTAGAGAGAATGATTTATTTCAGCTTTTATTTCTTTCATCACATTCCCAGTGGGTCAGAAGTTTACATACACTCAATTAGTATTTGGTAGCATTGCCTTTAAATTGTTTAACTTGGGTCAAACGTTTCAGGTAGCCTTCCACAAGCTTCACACAATAAGTAGTTTTGGCCCATTCCTCCTGACAGAGCTGGTGTAATTGAGTCAGATTTGTAGGCCTCCTTGCTCGCACATGCTTATTCAGTTCTGCCCACAAATTTTCTATAGGATTGAGGTCAGGGCTTTGTGATGGCCAATCCAATACCTTGACTTTGTTGTCCTTAAGCCATTTTGCCACAACTTTGGAAATATGCTTGGGGTCATTGTCCATTTGGAAGACCCATTTGCGACCAAGCTTTAACTTCCTGACTGATGTCTTGAGATTTTGCTTCAATATATTCACATAATTTTCCTACCTCATGATGCCATCTATTTTGTGAGGTGCACCAGACCCTCCTGCAGCAAAGCACCCCCACAACATGATTCTGCCATCCCCGTTCTTCACGGTTGGGATGGTGTTCTTCGGCTTGCAAGCTTCCTTCCCCCTTATCCTCCAAACATAATGATGGTCTATATGGCCAAACAGTTCTATTTTTGTTTCATCAGACCAGAGGACATTTCTCCAAAAAGTACGATCTTTGTCCCCATGTACAGTTGCAAATTGTAGTCTGGCTTTTTTATGGCGGTTTTGGAGCAGTGGCTTCTGCCTTGCTGAGTGGCCTTCCAGGTTGTGTCGATATAGGACTCGTTTTACTGTGGCTATAGATACCTTTGCACCTGTTTCCTCCAGCATCTTCGCAAGGTCCTTTGCTGCTGTTCTGGGATGCTTTGCACTTTTTGCAGCAAAGTACGTTCATCTCTAGGAGACAGAACGCGTCTCCTTCCTGAGCAGTATGATGGCTGCGTGGTCCCATGGTGTTTATACTTGCGTACTATTGTTTGTACAGATGAACGTGGTACCTTCAGGCGTTTGGAAATTGCTCCCAAGGATGAACCAGAATTTTGGAGGTCTACAATTTTTTTCTGAGGTCTTGGCTGATTTCTTTTGATTTTCCCATGATGTCAAGCAAAGAGGCACTGAGTTTGAAGGTAGGCCTTGAAATACATCCACAGATACACATCCAATTGACTCAAATGATGTCAATTAGCCTATCAGAAGCATCTAAAGCCATGACATTATTTTCTGTTTAAAGGCACAGGCAACTTAGTGTATGTAAACTTCTGACCCACTGGAATTGTGATACAGTGAAATAATCTGTGTGAACAATTGTTGGGAAAATTACTTGTGTCATGCACAAAGTACAGTCGTGGCCAAAAGTTTTGAGAATGACAAATATTCATTTTCATAAAGTCTGCTGCCTCAGTGTCTTTAGATATTTTTGTCAGATGGTACTATGGAATACTGAAGTATAATTACAAACATTTCGTAAGTGTCAAAGGCTTTGATTAACAATTACAAGAAGTTGATGCAAAGAGTAAATATTTGCCGTGCTGACCCTTCTTTTTCAAGACCTCTGCAATCCGCCCTGGCATGCTGTCAATTAACTTCTGGGCCACATCCTGACTGATGGCAGCCCATTCTTGCATAATCAATGCTTGGAGTTTGTTAGAATTTGTGGGGTTTTGTTTGTCCACCTACCTCTTGGGGATTGACCACAAGTTCTCAATGGGATTAGGGTCTGGGGAGTTTCCTGGCCATGCACCCAAAATATCAATGTTTTGTTTTCTGAGCCACTTCGTCACTTTTGCCTTATGGCAAGGTGCTCCATCATGCTGGAAAGGGCATTGTTCGTCACCAAACTGTTCCTGGATGGTTGGGAGAAGCTGCTCTCGGAGGATGTGTTGGTACCATTCTTTATTCATGGCTGTGTTCTTAGGCAAAATTGTGAGTGAGCCCACTCCCTTGGCTGAGAAGCAACCCCACACATGAATGGCCTCAGGATGCTTTACTGTTGGCATGACACATGACTGATGGTAGCGCTCACCTTGTCTTCTCCGGAGAAGCTTTTTTCCGGATGCCCAAAACAATCGGAGAGGGGATTCATCAGAGAAAATGACTTTACCCCAGTCCTCAGCAGTCCAATCCCTGTACCTTTTGCAGAATATCAGTCTGTCCATTATGTTTTTCCTGGAGAAAAGTGACTTTTTGCTGCCCTTCTTGACACCAGGCCATCCTCCAAAAGTCTTCGCCTCACTGTGCGTGCAGATGCACTCACACCTGCCTGCTGCCATTCCTGAGCAAGCTCTGTACTGGTGGTGCCCCGATCCCGCAGCTGAATCAACTTTAGGAGGTGGTCCTGACGCTTGCTGGACTTTCTTGGGCGCCCTGAAGCCTTCACAACAATTGATCCGCTCTCCTTGAAGTTCTTGATCCGATAAATGGTTGATTTAGGTGCAATCTTACTGGCAACAATATCCTTGCCTGTGAAGCCCTTTTTTGTGCAAAGCAATGATGACGGCACGTGTTTCCTTCCAGGTAACCACGGTTACAGAGGAAGAACAATGATTCCAAGCACCACCCTCCTTTTGAAGCTTCCAGTCTGTTATTCGAACTCAATCAGCATGACAGAGTGATCTCCAGCCTTGTCCTCGTCAACACTCACACCTGTGTTAACGAGAGAATCACTGACATGTCAGCTGGTCCTTTTGTGGCAGGGCTGAAATGCAGTGGAAATGTTTTTGGGGGATTCAACTCATTTGCATGGCAAAGAGGTACTTTGCAATTCATCTGATCACTCTCCATAACATTCTGGATATAACATTCTCTATATGCAAATTGCCATCATACAAACTGAGGCAGCGGACTTTGAAAATTAATATTTGTGTCATTCTCAAAACTTTTGGCCACGACTGTAGGTGTCCTAACCAACTTGCCAAAACTAGTTTGTTAACAAAAAGTGGTTGGAAAACGAGTTTTAATGACTCCAACCTAAGTGTATGTTAACTTCCGACTTCAACTGTGTGTGTGTATACACACACTGCATTCAGAAAGTATTCCACGTTTTGTTACACAGCCTTATTCTAATCTTAATTGAATTCGATGTTTTCCTCAATCTACAACATTACCCCAGAATTTTTTCCCAATGTATTACAAATAAAATATATCTTAATTACATAAGTATTCAGAACCTTTGCTATGAGACTCAATTGAGCTCGGGTGTGACCTGTTTCCTTTGATCATCCTTGATGTTTCTACAACATGATTGCAGTCCATCTGTGGTAAATTCAATTGCTTGGACATGATTTGGAAAAGCGCACAACTGTTTATAAATGGTCCCACAGTTGACAGTGCATGTCAGAGCAACAAGTCATGAGTTTGAAGGAATTGTCCGTAGAGCTCCGAGACAGGATTGTGTTGAGGCACAGATCTGGGGAAGGGTGCCAAACAACTTTTAAAGCATTGAAGGTCCCCAAGAACACAGTGGCCTCCATCATTATTAAATGGAAGACGTTTGGAACCACCAATACTCTTCCTAGAGCTGGTCGCCAGGCAATACTGAGCAATCGGGTTAGACGGGCCTTGGTCAGGGAGGTGACCAAGAGCCCGATGGTCACTGACAGAGCTCCAGATTTTCTCTGTGGAGATGGAAGAACCTTCCAGAAGGACAACCATCTCTGCAGCCTCCACCAATCAGGCCTTTATGGTAGAGTGGCCAGAAGGAAGCCACTCTTTAGTTAAAGGCACATGACAGCCCACTTGGAGTTTGCCAAAAAGGCACCTTAAGGACTCTCAGGCCATGAGAGACAAGATTCTCTGATCTGATGAAACCAACATTGAATTCTTTGGCCTGCATTGCGAGTGTCACGTCTGGAGGAAATCTGGCACCATCCCTTCTGTGAAGCGTGGTGGTGGCAGCGTCATGCTGTGGGGATGTTTTTCAGCGGCAGGGTCTGGGAGTCTAGTATGGATCGAGGGAAAGACTAACGGAGCAATGTACAAAGACATCATTGGTGAAAACCTGCTCCATAGTGCTCATGACCTCAGACTGAGGTGGAGGTTCACCTTCCAACAGGACAACGACCTCAAGCACACAGCCAAGACGATGCAGTTGTTGCATCGGGACAAGTCTCTGAATGTCCTTGAGTGGCCCAGCCGGAGGCCTGTACTTGAATCCGATTGAACATTCCTGGAGGAACCTGAAAATAGCTTAGCTGCGACTATCATCATCTAACCTGACAGAGCTTGAGAGGATCTGCAGAGAAGAATGGGAGAAACTCTCCAAACACGTGTGCCAAATTTGAAGCGTCGTACCCAAGAAGAATTGAGGCTGTAATCACTGCCAAAGGTGATTCAACAAAGTGCTGAGTAAAGTGTCGGAATACTTATGTAAATGTTATTTATGTTTTTGTAAATTTGCAAACATTTCTAAACCCTGTATTTTGTTATTATGGGGTATTGTGTAGATTTTTAAAATCCATTTTAGAACAAGGCTATCGTAACAGTGGAAAAAGTCAAGCAGTCTGAATAATTTTTCCTATTGCACTTCAGATGTGCTAGCCTATCTCTTTCAGGTAATACATTCAATGCAGTATTGGCCTTATTTATAGCTAATTAATGATGGGTTGTGCATAATACGTGTGTAACTTATAGCCTCTGTGTCTTGTGCAATACACAAGCACCTGTGCTCCCCTGGCCTCTCCTTAGCTGTTGGAGTCCCTTGCAGGAAAAGCTAGACCAGATTAGCTTGCTGGATATAATTGTTTTTGCATTTCTTATGGCAAGAGTATTCCAAGAGGGATGCAAGATCATTTTTTTCCTGAATGTTAAATACTGCAGCCAATAGCACTCACGGGTAGGTGGAAGGAAGATCAAACGCGTGATGGTGTTAGGCTAAAGCATTTATTTATTCAGACCATAACCATTCAATTCATTCGTGAAGAGAAGTGAAAGCCTTCTGCATCTAATTATAGTGCTATATTATTCAAGGATGACAATAGAATGATTAAGATGAGGACAACTTATTTCATTTAACTGTTGGAAGGAATGAAGCAACAATAGAAAGAGGTGGTGTAAATATTATGAAAGGTGTGTATATGTGTCATAGGTCCTATTATATTTTTAAATCAAATTCTCTAGCCTATACTAGTATCTTTGTAGGCCGTATGTGTAGCACCATAATCGCATGTTCTGTTTTGCTTAATCATGGTTTAATGATGCGTCTTTCCAGTCCATATAATACAGTACAGTTTACACACTCAAAGATTAGCCTACTGGTTAGTTTCATTTATTTACCCAAGAGAGCATATAGCTAGCTACGTCAATGGGCTTTTATATTTTTCTGTCATGATTAATGTGCCTATGTCATGTATTGGATAACTGCACAATCATTTGGGCTTTGTCTCATTAAATGTCTTTAATGTAGGGCTCATGAAATGTATTTTAATATATTGCTCATCAGGCTCAGGTAACATCAGGTTTGAGTTTCCATGCTAATCAAAGCCGTAATCAAATCCAAACGTGTATGCTTTATAATACTTTTAGAATGATATTTCCGGTTACCCGGAAGTACCGGGTTACCCGGGTGAAAAGGGATTTATTCTCGGGATGCAACATTTTGTAAAATACCGGTAAAATATTCAACCCATCGTCCATGCAACTTATTATGTGACTTGTTAAGCAAATGTTTATTTAGGCTTGCCATAACAAAGGGGTTGAATACCTATTGACTCAAGACATTTCAACTTTTTATTAATTTGTAAAAAATAAAGCATAAGTCCACATTATGGGGTGTGTGTAGGTCAGTGACGACAAAAAATCTATGATTTGTTATTATGGATGCGCTAGTCATTATCCGTGTTCGGGGGGTTATTTTTTTCCAGCTGTCAGGACACCACTCTAAACTACTCCACTGCCAGGATAAAATTCGAAATAACTTAATTGGCAAATTAATTTCAAGAAATGGGCATGTTGTAACTTGATCCTACTGCTACAATTGGTTAGAGCAAGGCTGTAACAATGCTCCCTTTTTATATCGCTCACATCACTTGTTGCTGTTTACTGCTAATATGAAAGATGGCTCAATGGCGATGACATTTGCTGCCAAGCCATACATGTGTGTAATATCTAGCAAGGAGAGCAAGAGTAGGAAAGAAGATGAAACGGCGATCCACGTTCTGTCTGACACATCTGACTGTAATTTGAGAAGCGAGAACTAGGGATGCACGATCTATCAGTAAGCTAATCGGAACCGGACGATATTAGCTTAAAATGCCGGCATCGGCCCAATGTCTAGTTTAGCGCCGATGTGCAAAACCAATGTCAAAGCTGACGTGCATACCTATATAATGTAGGTTGATGACGCCACGAAAATACAGCGCTACACGTGCAACACAGCATTCCTAACCTAGCCCACAATGTCAGCTGTGTGGATCTATTTCGAAGTTTCAAAGGAAGATAAAAAGGCCATATGCAACGTTTGTGCTGCTATTATTTCCAGAGGGGAGAAAGTGAAATAGTTCAATACCACAAACCTAATTACTCATTTGAAAGTGCATCACTCCAGACGTTCAGCGACTACTTAGAATAATAGCAGTAAAAACTAAGCTCACTTCAAATAACTAAACAAGTTCAAGTCGAACAGTCATTTGAAAGAGTAAGAACATTTCAGCGAGACAACTTGAAGGCAAAATCCATTAACGTCAAGATAATGGAATTCATTGCCCTTGACAATTTTATTTTATTTCACCTTTATTTAACCAGGTAGGCTAGTTGAGAACAAGTTCTGATTTACAACTGCGACCTGACAATCAACCGTTCTGTCGTGGATGATGGCTTTCACCATCTGGTCGAGCACGAGTAGGCGCTTTTTTTCAGATCTAGCCCTACCGGAGTTACACAGTATTGTTGAAACGCACATCCATGTGCGTCACTGCTATTAGCTTCACGACGGACATTTGGACCAACGATATCAGCCCCATAAGCATGAGCACAGTGGGTCGACAAGGATTTCGTACTGAGGAAAGCCATATTGTATGCTCAAGACTGCTGGTTCTCATACCGCTGCCATTTGAGAACATGCATTTGAGAAAGAATGTTTGAAACTTGGAAACATGAACACACTCCTTGCTCCATTCGAACAACTGACTGGAGAAAGAAGCTCATCACCTGCGTCTGCAGCAGACGTGATACCCTCTGTCATGGCATTGAAACGCCTGTTAAAAAAACTGCCAACACTGACCGTGAGGTTAACTTGCAAAAGTACTCTACTAGAGGCTGTGAACAAGCGATTCGGTGGCATTCACTCTGAGCCTCTTTACTGTGTCGCCACCATGCTCGATGCTTGGTACAAGGACAGCTACTTCGATGCAGACAAGAAAC